>NW_026652281.1:83202083-83335616 GCF_009828535.3 Hylobates moloch
GGCGGCAGCAGAGAGAGAGAAGAGGGAAGCACCATTTTTAAACCATCAGATTTCATGAGAACGCACTCACTATCACAAGAACAGCATGGGAGAAACCTCCTCCATGATCTAATCATCTCCCACCAGATCCCTCCCTTGACATGTGGGGATTACAATTGGAGATGAGATTTGAGTGGAGACACAGAGCCAAACCACATCAGGACTCCAGCAATTCTTTCTCTCACCTGCGCTATCTCTTATTCCCTTCTACTGTATCTACACCAACTAAAAGAAAAACACTTATTGGACACACAAGAACTGTCATCTTTTGCGTTTGCCCAGCTTTTCAGGGAAACCCTATGAAAGGGGTGCCTACACAGTCCCCACATCCTACCACCCTTCTTTCCCTCACTGCCACTCAAACCTGACTTCTGTCAATAGGGTCACAATGCCTTCTGCATGACCTCACTCAGCCCTGCCTCTGCCCATTGATCTGACCCCTAATTATGTGGTCACTGGAAGCTGCCCTCAGGTGACCTTGCCTAAAGGCACATGCAGCACACAGCCTGTGGAGCGTGGAGGAACCCACTGCAAGGTGGGTTTCCATTGGGGCCAACTGGGGTTAAAGAAGGGGTAGGAGGCAATAAAGAGGATTGCTTTCAGGGTGTAAGTGTAGGAGACAGGAATGTAGACAATAGATTTCAGCCTCCACTTTACTTTCTAGTGGTATTATTATTATTATTATTATTATTATTATTATTATTATTATTATCAGTATTATCATCACCATCATTATTTGCTCTGGTTTGAGTGTTTGTGTCTCTCCCCCAAAATTCATGCCGAAATCTAATCACCAGTGCAATAGTATTAAGAAGTGGAATGTTTGGGAAGTGATTAGGTCATGAGGGCAGAGCCCTCACAAATAGTTAAGACCCTTATAAAAGAGGTCCTAGAGAGCTCCCTTGCACTTTCTACCTTGTGAGGGTCCAGTTAGAAGCCACCCTCTGTAAGGAATGGGCTCTCACCAGACAACGAATCTGCCAGGGTCTTGATCTGGGACTTTCCAGTCTCTGTAAGTGACACATTTCTGTTGTTTATAAATGACTCATTCTAAGGCATTTTGTCATAGCATCACAAATGGACTAAGACATATTCGTCATCATCATCATTACTATCACAATAGTACTATTGCTGAGGCCGAGGGAGCAAAACCCTCACAGGCTCTGTGTTAAATTGTGTGACTTATTTAAAATATTTTACCAGAAACATTACTTTCATTCTAGGTCAGGATCACTAAACAAAAATAGATATCTATGTGGTAAAAGATTCAAATACTGATTGAAAGTTTCAAAGTGGAAACATTTAATCTCTACGTTTCCCCTGGACCAAGGGAAAACATCAGAAACACACTTAGTTCATTTACTGAGAGTTTCATGGAGTTGCCTAAGGACAGAGGTAAATGAGGAGCAAGAATGAAGACTTGATCTCAGGCTGAGGAGGGGGCTGGAGGAGGCCGCTTATGCACAGAGACACTGAGGATAGGCAGATTAGAGCATCCTCACCAGACCCCTCCCAACCCAGGAGGTGATACATGGGCTAAAATATTAAAGAAATTGTTCACTGATACCCTAACTTTGTTCCAAAACTAATTTGGCATTATCCTTGTGTGATGAGGATTTTCTAACAGATAGATGAATTTTTACACCCCCCCAAGAATGGGTAAGCAGGAAAACCCTCTCAGCATCTCCTCCCAGAAGAATGCTTACCTGTGACAATGCTGTCTCTTTTAGGATGCGATTGTGGACGGTATGTAATTAGAAGTAAAAGTGTGTTCAACCATAGTGTAAAATCAGAAATACATACTTATTGAGTTGCTGACATGACTTCCTAGTGGAAGAAGGTGGTACTCTTTCTCAAGTCTTTTCCTACCATAATCTTTGGGCTGAGAGAACTGGGATGAGCTAGAAAGACAAGCCGGTGCCAGCAATGATCTCGGTGTCCTAGGAGACCCCTGTGATTGGTCAATGTGTTGTTGACAGTTTCCAGGGTGGTGATGGGGAGGACAATGGAGAGACAGTGATCAACCCCAAGGCTTTAACTAAGCCCACAGCAGATAAATTTGTGGTTACTAACAAAGGAGTTTCCTTAGGGACAGGGTAGAAATATACCCAGATTGTCTGGGGGCAGTCCCAGTTTATGTCTGTTGTTCCAGTGTAACCATCAATAATAGGCCCCTAAGTATTTCTGTTTGGGTTATAAATTATCCTGTGAGCTTGCTTAGGGAGCACTGACCTTTACCCACTTGACCCACCATGACCCACCTGATGCAGATTTTCCCCCTTTGTTAGGAAAGTGCAATTCAGACAACCTTTTGTGCACGACCCTGTTCATGCTCTAAACCTCAAGCTCTTTTGCTGTCAAACACACAGAACTAGTTTATCTCACTAGAGATGTGTTCCTTTATTCAAAAAGTATTATCTTTCTTTTTTAGCAAAAAAGACTGTAAAATAAGCAAAAGTTTTAATTGTGGATAGAGTTCAAATCCCAGCTCAATCACTAGTTGTATAATCTGCATTGACTTGCTCAGAGAAAATGCCTATCTCAGGTAAAAGTTATGTCAACTAAGATACCACTTTCAAGATTCATGGTGCGTGATAGGTGTTCAAGAATGTTCATTCTTACTGGAGTGACAGAGGAGTTTCAATATTATTTTACTAAATTATGTAAACTTAAGTTATGCCAACATTGAATAAGTGAAATTCAGTGTGTTCCTACAATTTTAGGTCTTATCTAAGACCATCTTTCTCCCACACCCAAAATGGCCAAAGTTTCCCTACCAGACTCTAATTCCATGGGCCCTAATTGGCAAACTTGTCCTTATTAAGTTTTAAATTTTAGGGATTTTTTTGAGACATTCCAGGCCTTATGGAGAAAAGTAGTATCTTGTGTGATTTCAGGTATCCAGAAGTTGACTTAAAAGTTCTTCTTACAGGTTAGGTTCATTTGCATTTCTCTAATGACCAGTGATGATGAGCTTTTTTTCATATGTTTGTTGGCTGCATAAATGTCCTTTTTTAAGAAATGTCTGTTCACATCCTTTGCCCACTTTTTGGTGGGGTTGAAACTCTTGTGGTGATCCTAGTTAAAACACAACTCTCTGTGTGGGTAGGTATTGGGTAGCAATGGACTCCTCCTAAGATTTTTTTTTTTTTCTGAGACACGGAGTAGGAGGTTGACACTATAGCCATCACTAAATAAACAGGAGACACTGGAGCTTTGAAAGGTTGAATTATTTGCACAAGATCACTCAGTTAATGAATGGCAGAGCAAAAGCTTTGAAACCAGGGTTATCTGACTTTAGAGCTCTTTTATCCTTAGGTACAAAAAAAAAAAAAATTGTCTCTGTTTTTGCAAAGACCACAGCTTACATCAGAGCTTGGCTGATTTATCTGATGTCTACATCTCAGCAACAATCTAACTTTTGGCTTCTCAACACACACTGATTATTAATGTAGGGTGACCACTGTTAGAGAGTTCAAAAAGTATGCATCCCTGAGTTTCCTGCCTTCCTTCCTTCCTTCCTTCTTTTCTTCCTTCCTTTCTGCCTTAGTCCATATGGGATGCTATTAAAAAGTAATATAAACAGCGTGGCTTATAAAGAACAGAAGTTTACCTCTCACACTTCTTGAGGCTGGAAGTCCAAGGTCAAGACACCGGCATAGGTGTCTGGAGAGAGCTCGCTTCCTTCTCTGTGTTGTCACGTAGTGAAAGGTACAAACAAGCTCCTTCAGGTCTCTTTTTATAAGGGCAGCAATCCCATCACAAGGGCTTCAGCTCCATGATTTAATCACCTCCCCAAAGCCGCACCTTGTAATATCATCACCAGCACGGGGGTTGGCATTTCAACAGATGAATGGGGAGACACAAATATTCAAACATTTAGGCCACAGCACTTCCTTAACTCCTTCCTCCCTCCATCAGTTTATTCATTCATGTATTGATTCTTTCATTCAAATTTCATTTGTTTAAACAAATACGTGAGTACCTCACCTCTGCTTGGTACTGCTCCGGGACTATGGAAGTAAGGTAATCACACAGTGTCTGTTACTTTAGAAGCTCACAGTGTAGAGAAGGAGAGAGATGTAGAAACAATATAAAGCAACACAGATGTGGAGGGGAAAGAGACAAGGAGGAATTTCAGTGTTTTACCTTGTATACATTCTGCTGTTTAATTCCTTTACCGTAAGAATGCATTGCACTACATGGATTAAGAAATTCTTTGGCCCCGATGTGTCACCTAGTTGTAATCTATGCAAAACTTTGACATGGTAAGAGCCTGCCTAGAATTATCGCTTTTAACCAGGTAGCCAAAAAAAAAAAAAAAAAAAATCAAAAATTGAACTTGACGAAGGAAAAAAGGTAATTTCCATTTACAGAATTTCTTCTCCTTTTTTAGCTTCTAAAATGGGTGGTTTTCCAAAAAAACCATATGTTCTCATTTATAAGTGGGAGCTAGGCTATGAGTACAAAAAGGCATACAGAGTGATATGATGGATTTTAGAGACTCAGAAGGCGGCAGGGATAGGGATACGAAACTACATGTTAGGTACAATGTACTCTACTCAGGTGACAGGTGTACTAAAATCTCAGAATTCACCATTATATAATTCATCCGTGTAACAAATCTATCTGTACCCCAAAAGCTACTGAAATTTGAAAAGAAGAGAGAGAATTTAACCTCTCCTTAATGATTCATGAAGCACTTTCAGATCTTGAAATAATGTAATGTCAGTGGTATTAAATATTGGTTTATTTAATCCATAGATGTGTGGAAACAGGCAGTTGATAGAAAGTAAGCTTGCATGAACTCAAAATGCAATTTTAATCAAAATGCAATTTTAAAATAGCTGCCCTTACATGGTCTGGCATTAAAAATAAACTTTTTTATAGAATGGAAGAAATAAAAAAATTTTAAAGGGTGGTTTCCTTTTTATTTCCAAAGGGAAAGTTGATAGATGCAGGGACATGAAATGAATGAGGATAAATGAATAAATGGATGAATCCTTAAAATCACTATTTTATAATAATTTATTCTGGGGGAAAAAAAGGCACCAAACCTCAGAGCCATAAGCAGAAATGAAAATCCACCAGAAAATGCAAAATTACTGTGAAGCCTTTCTATTTGAACAGGAGGAGACTTGGATCTGTAATCATGAGTCCATAGATGGAACATTCTCAGGTTACACCCATGCCATAATTTGAACATTTGAATCAGGAATGCAAGCTTTTTCTTTCTAGTTGAATTGTTGTTGTTGTTGTTCTTCTTCTTCTTCTTCTTCTTTTTCAATTTTGCAGTGATTTACTTTAAGTGGAGTCATTTGCTCTTGAGAAGAAGCATCACCACTAAACGATGCTTTATTTTATTTCTGAAAGGCATTTGCAGGTAGCTCAGCAGATCTCTTTTGTCATTTTTGCATCACGCCTTTGTGTGCTTAGCCACATACATGCAGAAATTGGCTAAAATGAAACAAAAGTGCAATAAAATGCTGCTTCTGGATTTAAATATTAGTTACCCAAAATTATTTCAAAAAAGATCCATTTACTCTATGTATGTTCATTTTTTAAAATTTCAACTTACTTTAGATACAGTAGGTACATGCACAGATTTGTTACATGGGAATATTGTATTATGCTGTGGTTTGGAGTATGTATCTCATTACCCTGGTACTGAACATAGTACCAAATAGGTAATTTTTTAACCCAACTCCTCCCTCCACCCTCTAGTAGTTCACAGTGTCTATAATTCTCATATTTATGTCCATGTCTGCTCAATGCTTAGCTCTTATTTATAAGTGAGAACGTGCAATATTTGGTTTTCTATTCCTGTGTTAGTTTCCCAGCTGAATTCAAACACATTCCCAGATCACTTGTCCTCCTAAATTGATGTACACTGAAGAAAGAGCCACCTTCAGGCTGTACGGTTTTCGTATAATCCTGACCACTCATTTCCCATCATGAGACTGCTTTCCTTCTCTTTCTCCTTCTTGGATGTCTGATACGAACAGCCTCAGGTAAGCTACTAGTCCACCCAGAGGATGATGAGGTGGATGCCCTTGGAGCTGACGTAGGCCAAATTGATTCATCAGCCAAGGATGCACTGAAATATGGAATAACTGAACAGCCACATAGCTGAGAAAAAGCACAGCATGCACAACAAATTTCATTTTACAAATCAGGAGAGAGAAGCTTAAAGAAATTTAAAATTTTTTCCCAAGATTACCTTCTTCTAGTTGTCGCAATAGATACCAGACATAACTAACAATTGTGATAGGTAACATTAATAGCAGGCATCACAGCTTACAAACCAATTCCATGTGAACCAAAGCAATGGCAACGACAACACTAATACTAATAAGAAATAATGCTAACCACTTTCTCTTTACCAGACATCACAGCAAAGATGTGTCGTGTTTCAACACATTATCTCCCATGTACTCCTCAGAACAATATTTCTGGGGCAGGTATTTTTAGCCCTGTCTTACATATGAGACTAAGAAATGGCATCACTTGCCCAAAGTCACAAGGATTGTATGTGATGAAGCCTAGATTCAAGCTTAAAGTTGGTTTCATTGCCAATATTACGCTCTTAGCAAATACTCAACAATACCTGAAATAGATTTACTTACTAAGTTATATACAAAAAGGAACAGTTTTAAATATGTGTATGTCCCATGCAACACTTGGGACAAGCTTATACTACAAGATTATTCATTGTTTATCTGATGTTCAAATTTAACTAGAGGTCTCACATTTTCCTGGCAACCTTCTGCATATGTTAGCATGGGCCAGGTTACGATGTGGTGAAAACAACGTTCAAATCTTGGTATCCTAAAAGAGCAAACATTTAATTCCCAATTCTGTTACAAATGCATCATGGCCACAGGGCTGCACTGCTCACTGTGGTTGCTCAGCCCCCACTGGTAGAGCGGCCACCACCTTGACTACTGCCTGATTGTGAAAGATAGATGATTGATGATAGATGACATAGATAGATGATAGATAGATGATAGATAGATAGATAGATAGATAGATAGATAGATAGATAGATAGACAGATGGCTAATAGAATATAGATGATAGAGGATAGATTACATAGATGATAGACAGATACATAGCTATAGATATGGATGTAGATACAGATATGGACATATACCTGTATCTATATATGTATCCTTCTTCTGAGACATTAGGAGCATCTGTGACTCACATAGCTCACATAGGAAAACCTGTTGCCAATAACTATAGTTGTGGTGGATGGAGCATGAATTAGAAACCAAGTTTCCTAATCCTAGTTAAGTATGCCTTCCATCACAAGGCCATGGCTTCAACAGACATAAACTCTAATGGAAATCCTTCATACTCACTGTTTTCTTATGGTTGTTGGTCATTCTCTCTCTGGCTCTCTAGACCTGCTCTCTGTAGGACTAAGGTCAACCTCCTGCATGTCATGTCATTCTCTTTCCAGCCTAGCTCACTGAGCATAGGAAGGCAGGTGCCTACTCCATGTCTCGGCTTTGGCACTGAAAGGATCACAAACTATGAAAGAACTCACACTTCAGAGAATATGGAAGGCACCGTATTCAGGAATCAGAATACTCAGGACATCACTGTAGTTATCTATTCATTAAATACTTATTGACTAATTTCTACTCAATACTTGTAAAGTTTTGCCCTGTCAAGAAGAAGCAAGGTGCTTTAGAAAGCTTTTATGGAGAGCATGTGGAGGGAAGTGAATTTTATATACCTATATATTCTGGCACAGTCAGAAGAGACTACTACAGCAGTCAGTGAGCTTTTCCTGTAAAGGACTAGGTAACGAATTCTTTGGACTTTGTGGACGATGTGATCTCTGTCATAACGACTCACCTCTGCCTGTGTATGATGAAAGCAGCCATAGATAATGTGTAAATGAGCGTGGCTGTCGACCTCCAGAACTTTATTTATGGACACTGAAATTTGAGTTTCATATAATTTTCATATATCACCAAAAATTTGGTTTTGAATTTTTAAAAATAATTTAAAGATGTAAAAACTGTCCTAAGTTCGCGCGTCATGCCAAAAGAAGCAGAGCCAGTTTTGCCTGTGGACTATCGTGTGCTAAACAAGATGAATTCTAGTAACTTTTTTTAAACAGGATTTTACTTTTTTGTTTCTTTCCGCCTTCTTCCCTTAAAGGATATGAGAGAAAGGATAGATTCCATGAATGTGAAGACATGGGTGGTGTCTGCAGGTGCCAAAAAACCCACGGCTGCTCTATCCTTCCTGCACAGTGCAAAAGCCAGTACAAACACTGCTGTAGGCTGTAGCTGCAACAGCTGAAGGAGCCTCAGGGTAGCCCAGGAGAACCACAGCCCCTGACTTCTGCTTAATAAAGGCATCACCACTTATGTGGACCCTCTTTCTGAGAACATGTTTAACTTTTAGGCCATTGGACCAGAGGCGGGAGAATGTAGAATCTGGGTTTGGTGACACCACTAACTCCCTGATTGATTTTGGATAAGGTCTTTCTTTTCCTAGATTTCAGTTTCTTCACCTCTAACCACTGAAATGGTTATTCTCTAAGACACCTGTATGCTGTTTATATGTCTGTGAATCTATGGATTTTTGGATGAAGGCTGTGTGTATGGGTATGTGTGTGTTGGCTATAAGTTAAAAAGTTCCAGAGGTTTTGTTTTTGTTTTTATTTTTAAGACAGGGTCTCACTTTGTCTCACAGGCTGGAGTGCAATGGTGCAATCATGGCTCACTGCAACCTCAAACTACTGGGCTCAAGTGATTCTCCTACCTCAACCTCCCTAGGAGCTGGGACAGCAGGCATGCTCCACCCTGCCTGGCTAATTTAAAAAAAATTTTTTGTAGAGATAGGATCTCTCTATGTTGCCAGACTGACCTCAAGCGATTCTCCCATCCAAAGTGCTGGGATTACAAGAGTGAGCTACCACACTCAGCTCTCACAGAGATTTTGTTCTCACTTGTTTATATCCTTGCCCCTTAACAGCTCTTGGGTATCAAGTGATGGATCCCAGTTGATTATTAAACAGCCAGGAAAATAAGTTGGCCTTCTACAGAAATACTTAACTTGACACTTAGGCATTAACACGTAGAATCAGAACTCAGACATTACTGAAATCAACTCATTGATTTACGGAGGATCAAGATTTAGAGAGACAGTGATTATTTTCTTCTCTCCAAAGGCATCTTTCCAAATATCAAGATTTCTTTAGAACCATTTTCTTAGAACCTAAGGAATGGTTTTCAGCATAGATAAGATCAAATTTTACAGGGGAAGACTGCTGATTAGACTGGCAAGTCCAAATTCAGCAGTAACTCAATGTCTCCCATTTTGAAACAGTCCAAAAACAATTTCTTAATCATCTTTTCTCTTAGCAGCTTCCCTTACTGTACCAAATTGAACCCTCATACACCACTGATGGGAATGCAAAATAGTATGGCTACTCTGGAAGACAGTTTGGCAGTTCCTTGTGAAGTAAAATATACACTTACCTAATGACTCAACAATCCCTCACATGCGTATGTATCATAGGGGAATGAAAATGTACGTTCAAACTGAAAACATGTATGTAAATGTTTCTAGCAGTTCTACCAATAATTGTCCCAAATTGTAAGCCACACATCTGTCTTTTGATGAGTGAATTGACTGTAGAACATCATGTAATGAAAGATTACTCAGCAACAAAGAGGAATAAATGATTGATGCATACAATAACTTGGATGAATCGTAAAGGCCTGTTGCTGAATTAAGGAAGCCAGACATAAAGGCTAGAGATTGCATGACTCCATTTATATGACACTAAAGTCAAAACTGTAGGCTCAGAAACCAGATCAGCGGCTGTCGGGGTTTCAGAGTCACAGGAAGGGTTTGTCTGTAAACGGTGATGTGGTTTGGCTGTGTCCCCACCAAAATATCTTGAATTCCCACGTGTTGTGGGAGGCACCCAGCAGGAGGTAATTGAATCATGGGGGCAAGTCTTTCCCATGCTGTTCTCCTGATAGTGAATAAGTTTCATGAGAGCTGATGGCTTTAAAAAGGGGAGTTTCCCTGCACAAGCCCTCTTCTCTTGTTTGTCACAATGTAAGACATGCCTTTTGCCTTCCACCATGACTGTGAGGCCTCCTCAGCCACGTGGAATGTAAGTCGAATAAACCTCTTTCTTTTATAAATTGCCCAGTCTCGGGTATGTCTTTATCAGCAGTGTGAAAATAGACTACCACAAAGAAACTGGGGATGAAAGCAACGTTCCATATAGAAGTGTGGCAATGAACACAGAGCTCTGCATATGCAAATCCCTCAGAACTAAACACAACAAACTTTGAATTTTACCATATATAAAGTAACCTGATGGGAAGAAAAATAGAATGCAGATTGTGACAAATAAATCTAACTGTATTAAAAAAATTAATGATATGACCACACTGATATGGTTAGGCTTTTTGTCCCCACCCAAATCTCACCTTGAATTATAATCCCCATAATCCCCACATGTCCAACTTGGTGGAGGTAATTGAATCATGGGACTGCTTTCCCCCATGCTGTTCTCATGATAGTGAGTGAGTTCTCATGAGAGCTGATGGTTTTATAAGGGACTCTTCCCCCCTTGCTTGGCATTTCTCCTTCCTGACACCTTGTGAAGAAGGTGCCTTGCTTCCCTTTTGCCTTCTGCCATGATTGTAAGTTTCCTGAGGCCTCCCCAGCCACACAGAACTGTGAGTCAACTAAACCTCTTTCTTCTATAAATTACCCAGTCTCAGGTATTTCTTCACACCCGAGTGTGAGAACAGACTAATACACACACTAAAGTGGAAGGGGAAGAAAGGAATTGACTTAAGTAACATTGAAAGACTATTTTGATCGAGTACTACAAAGATGAAAAGGCTTTATGTTGTCTTTCATCTGCACTGCATTCCAATTGTTAGATTTATTTCTAACAGCAGTTGTGTTACCAATTTTAAAACAATGTATATCCTAATGATGAACAAATAAAAAAATTATAAATAATAAGAGGCAGGTTTAGTAAACAGGTTATAAGTAAGGAAATGGGAAAGGCAGAATGAACACTGTGATTTTGGATTGCAGTTGAAGATATTAATGTGGAGCATGGATTTTTTAAAAAATGTATACACACACACACACACACACATATATATACACACACAACAAACGTGTGTATGAGTGGATGAATTAATGTTCACATGTATGTTTCCTAAATCTAACCTCTTAGGAAAACAAGAAACAGTGACACCTCAGTAGCAATGAGTAGACCTGGTGCTCAGGTCTTGTTTCTAAGTGCTATGTTTCAGTAAATGGACCCAGAACCCTTAAAGAATCAATTCATGGGTATTGGTTTCCAAGTACTATGTTTAAGTAAACGGATCCAGAATCCTTAAAGAACCAATTCATTCCTGTACTGGGACAGAGAAAATATAAGATAAACATGGAACACCTTGTAATGTCAGAAAGTAAGGAAATGCTCAAAGAAAAAGCATAAAGGCAAAAGAAACCTGAAAGAGCTCCCAATGGCCAAACTTGAACCAACCTAGTAAAAAAGTTTTGAGTTATAACCCAAAGGATAAAATAAATAGCCATGAGTCATATTTGATATGAACAAATAACCAAATCAGTAAGGGACAGCTCTTCATTAATGAATGATTAATGAAGGAAGGGGCAATGAGGAAATAGAATATTAACAGTAAAACACCACACTAATAATTACTACAGGCAAGATCCATCCTTAAACAGTGAAAGTTTAAGCAGAAATAGGATATTTGCATAATTGCAAAGTATCTCCCCCAAGTTATTTAGTACTTTCAAAGAGAAACAATAGCTATGTAGAGAAAAATCCTAGCAGACACCACCTTAACCAAGAGATTAGTGATTTTGTGAAAGCATTTTTCTAAGATTCGAAAAACTACAAAGTGCTCAAAAACAAAATATTGGGGGTAGTAGGTCAAAGTAACACAAAGGTTAACAGAAAGAGTTCCTGATGGCCAAAGCTGGAATATTTGAGCAACAACAAAAAAAGTATCATAGTCTCTGATTATTACCTGATGTATAAAATAATATCCATAAGATTCTATCGATATAAATAAGTGATTCAATAAATAAATGAGGAGAAGAGGCAAATTTCCCATACAGAAAAATTGCAAATAACTTATGTAGATACACCACTTCGAGGAAGTGGAGTCTAATTCCCCACACCTTAAGCATGGCCTAAGCTTAGGGACTTGCTTACAAAGAGTACAGCGTGGAGCAAGTAAGTTCCCTGGAGGAGACACACTACCTTAGCCAGGGGATCAAGGTTAACATAATCAGAATAGGTTTGAAAATGAAAGTTGTATTAGATAGAAATAACGCTGCAGCAGAGTGAAGCAGGTGCTTCAGCAAGAGAGGACTGAGCGTGCTGCAGTGGATTTTCCTTAGGGGTATTTATGGAACTTAAGGCAGAAGCTTAAGGGTAATTTGGACCGTATTAGTCACGTAGGTCATGATAAATACATTTGTAGATGTTTTGGTGCCCTGATGTCAGCAAGAGTTGCACAATGAGTTTCATGCATGCATTCCAGAAATGTATGGGAATTCTAGTTACTGACAAAGCTTTGGGAAAGAAACCAACTTGAAATAATAGGGAAATCTAATTACTTATGAATTCATATGTTACCGGAAAGGAGTCTGGATTCATACCCCAAAAGAGGATTTTTGGATCTCGTGCAAGGAAATTCAAGGCGAGTCCGTAGAGTAAAGTGAAAGCAAGTTAAGCAAGTTTATTAGGAAAATAAATAAATAAAGGAATGGCTATTCCATAGACAGAGCAGCCCTCAGGGCTGCTTGCCCGTTTTTATGGCCATTTCTTGATTATATGCTAAACAAGAGGTAGATTATGCCCCCCCTTTATAGACCATATAGGGTAACTTGCTGAGGTTGCCACGGCATTTGTAAACTGGTCATGGTGCTGGTGGGAGTGTAGCAGTGAGGACGACCAGAGGTCACTCTCATGACCATCTTGGTTTTGGTGGGTTTTAGCCGGCTTCTTTACTGCAACCTGTTTTATCAGCAAGGTCTTTATGACCTTATCTTGTGCCAATTTCCTACCTCATCCTGTGAATAACAATGCCTTAACCTCCTGGGAATGCAGCCCACTAGTTCTCCCACCTCAGACTCTCGAATAGGTGGGACTACAGGTGCATGCCACAAGGCCCGGCTAATTTTTAAATTTTTTTAATTTTTTGTAGAGGTGGAAACTTGCCATATTGCCCAGGCTGGGCTCGAACCTTCGGTTCAAGCAATTCACCTGCCTTGGCCTCCTAAATTGCTGCGGTTGTATGTGTGAGCCACTGTTTTCCCTGGAAGGTGGTCCCTGAGATTGACTGACTATTCCATTTAGAGAGTACTATGTTGTACACCATAAACGCATACAAGTTTTCACTTGTCAATTAACAGATAAATGAATATTGTGAAATATGTAAATAAAAGATAGGAAAGACAGTGTTAGCTAATGAAAGCCAATAGGGCCAACACCATGGGGCAGAAACTCAGATCAACATATTCCAAAATCTGGCTATTTATTTTAGGCTATTTATTTATTTAGTATTTCCAGAGCACCTTGCACTGAAAGAAAAACCTTAGACTGCGTGATCTTGGGCAAGTTATTTAACCTAGCTGAGTTTCAGTTTCTACATCTGTGAAACGGAGTCTATAAACCAAAATGGGTTTAAGGATTAAATACGTTATGTGAATAAAATGCTTTGCAAACTTTCAAACATAATATAAGTTTAATTATAATTTTCTCCTACCCAGTGCCTACCCCTTCATGGGAAACATATCTTTCTTTAATCAGTCCTAATGATAATAATCAATTATGTGGACTTGAGTAATGTTTGCTGTCATTTGGACTAAAGGAGCCATGCTTCAGATCCCGCGCCTGGGTTCTTTGGGGGGCTCGTCCATCAGCTTCTCCTTACTTTACAGCAAATGGTGAAAGCCCTGCCGGGTCCTCTGAAAGGCTCACAATTCGGTGTTCCGCGCTTCAGACAGATCCCAGGTCTTTCAAAATGGAGGGCCCTAGTGATGCCTGAGAAATGGAAAGACGTTTGTATGAAGCCAAAAGTCTGAGGAGGAAAGCAGGAGAGCTCACCATGCAGACGGAATCTCCACCTTTCCCAGCTAAACACTAACAGCAAGTGGGTTTGATTGCAAGGCCTCAGCTTCTCCTCCCTTCGCCCTCTCAATCTCCCATAATTTCCCGTTGTTGTTGATATAACTACTGACCAAATCATCTTTCCTCCCTCAGGAATAAACAGGCGTTGGTTCATGTGTCAGGGGTGCAGTAGGATCAATAACTATCGCCTGGTCCATCTCTCCAGGCACCCCTGCTCCCCTACCCCACATGACCTGGCCCAACTCTCACAGTCTGTTAAGACAGAAGCCCTGTTCAGGCAAACTGAAGTCACCACTGTGATGAGTGGCACCAAGTCTCTGGTCAGGGCAAATACAAAGAATCTTTGTCCCCACCCCAGTTTATACTGATCACATGAGTCAATAGATTTGGTCCTCAAATCATCCAATTTATTGGGGGAAAGCAGAGAGTAGAAGATAGTGACCTAACAGGACTTTTTTTTTTTTTTTTGGACTCTGTCGCCCAGGCTGGAGTGCAGTGGCGCCATCTTGGCTCACTGCAAGCTCCGCCTCCCGGGTTCACGCCATTCTCCTGCCTCAGCCTCCCCAGCAGCTGGGACTACAGGCACCAGCCACCACGCCCGGCTATTTTTTTTGTATTTTTAGTAGAGACGGGGTTTCACCAGTTAGCCAGGATGGTCTGGATCTCCTGACTTCGTGATTCGCCCGCCTCGGCCCTCCAAAGTGCTGGGGTTACAGGCCTAAGCCACTGCGCCCGGCCCTTAGCAGGACTTTTAACATCATGAAGACACAGCAGACACTTACAGAGGAATTTCTTTTACCTTTTCAGTAAGTTATTTTGGGGTGGAAAGATGACCTCTGAGTAGCCCCCGAATCCTTAACCTTCCAACTGTTGTTGACTTAGGGAGAGGAAAAAGCAAAATAATGATAGTAAGAAAGGGCCATGATGTTGGTATTTACCGGGTAGTACTTGGAAGATGGCAAAAAGAGCAGTGAAGAAAACGTGGAGTCTCATCGTTGAACAGCTGAGGTTCTTGAAGACCTGATGGGAAGAAACAAGGAGATAAAGTTAGACGGCTGAGGTTCTGTCAGAGGGACTTGCAGTGATGTGAAGATTATACAGAGATCAACATCTCACTACTCCAAGATCCTGCTCCTCCATGACAGCAGTGTCCACCTCTCCTGCTCCCTAATTCCCAGCTGACACTTGCCCTGGTTTTCCTCAACACGTGGGTATGATGCTGTCCTCTGACCACCTCATAGGAGAATGGTTTAAAGGTGAGGTAGAGGCCTGTAGGCAAGTAGTGGGGCCAAGAGTCAAGCTGTCATTACAATAGAACAAGGAGGGTCCTTCACAAGTGAGGAAAGTAATTGGAAAAGATTTTGAGGCAAGTCGGCTAGATGTTTCAGACTTCTTAAAAGGATAATCCAATATGGCAGTTGTTTAGTTACAACCTCCCTAGAGAATCTTCATTAACGGAAGAAATAATTAGTTTAAAGTTAATGGAAAAATAAACCCAGGTCATCCCTAGAATTTGAATGTTATAATTTGCTTGTACTTAAACATACTATTCTTCTAATTTTAAAAAATAACACTTACATATTACAAAATTCCAAATAATAGAGAACTGTAAAAAAAAAAAAAAATGAAGGTAGAAAACCCCCATAGCTTCTCCCTTCAACTATAACCACCATTTACCATTCAAAGCATTTTAATTCATTCCCTTTGCAAATAAATATGCCCAGGCTAGTCTTAAACTTCTGGGATCAAGCAATCCTCCTGCCTTTGTCTTCCAAACTGCTGAGATTACAGGCAGTAGCCACTGCACCAGGCCATTAGCACTTATATATGTAAAATACATACAGAATATAAACCACTACAAAACGTAAAAACAGTCCATCTTGATGTAACTTACCATACTATGGATTTGTTTTAAAAATGAGGTAAAGGTCATTAAGAAAATGAAAGCATGAAAGAAGTCTTTTAAAATTACAAAAACTCAAAACTGAGTAAAGAAAACTTTGGAAGGAATGAAAACAATTGGAAAACAACTTCAGGAAAAAAATGTAAAATAGAAACAACACAAGAACAATTTGTGCCCTCTAAAAAACAGAGGTTAAAGTCAGGAAAAAAAATTTTTTTTTTTGAGATGAAGTCTCACTCTGTCGCCAGGCTGGAGTGTAGTGGCACGATCTCGGCTCACTGCAACCTCTGCCTCCCAGGTTCAAGTGATTCTCCTGCCTCAGCTTCCCGAGTACCTGAAACTACAAGCGTGCGCCACCATGCGTAGCTAATTTTTGTAGTTTTAGTAGAGACGGGGTTTCACCTTGTTGGCCAGGCTGGTCTCCAACTCCTGACCTCACGTGATCCACCGGCCTCTGCCTCCCAAAGTGCTGGGATTACAGGCATGAGCCACCATGCCCAGCCAGGGAAATATTTAAAAACAAATTAAGCAAAGATTATAAAAGTTTTTTGGAGTAACACAGTTCCCAAAACGATCACGATCCACATCAATCTGTGCCATGTTGACATCCCCACATCAGGGCCCTTCCTTGTGTTTGAGGAATCTGCAACACAGACAGAGGTGCAAGGGTCACTGGGGAGGCACAGAGGTGGAGGGAGGAAGGGCTCCCTGGGGTCATGCGCGTCTCGGAGAGGTCCTTGGGTCCTGGAAGGTGACCTTGGGCCCCTGAGCTCCTGAAAGTCAGGTCTACTCAGATGTCAAGGCACTGAGCCCTGTGTGCTGCTCTCTGCTGAGGGGTTATCTGTCCACAGAGAGTGTCTGTAAGTGTCATGGAGGAAGAACTGAACCTGGGTGCTCACACAGGCACCTTCTGGGGGCTGGTTCCCTGGACAGCAAAACAGACACAGAGAAATGGGGGAATTTCGAGGATTCCAGGATCAACAGGCAGAGTCCCATGCCCCTGGGCCCTAAGAGGAGCAGGCGTGCTCATAACACAGGGTGGGGGTGGTGACCCCGCCTTGCCACCCAGATCCTCTGTGCCTTCCAGACAGAAGAGCTGCACGTTGAATATGCATAGCTTCCTGGAGCACGTCATTGTTATTGCCTAATAAGACCTGGTCTTTCTAGCATCCCCACTGGACCTGTCTTTGCATTATAATTTTTCAAATTATGCTTTGGTAAGATACAAATTTCTCATGTTCAGATATTCTAGCATAAAAGGGTTACAGAAGACATACATTTGAAAGAGTGAAAAACAGTGTATATGTACACACACACACACACACACATTCATATGTGTACCTTATTTCAAGATCGAAAAATATATTTAAAAAACAGAGGCTCCCTAAATCAGGCCCTCAACCCCTCCTAAGTGAGCATCATCCTGAAATGTCTTCAGGGGTTTGTTTTGTTGGCATTTGGCACAGATACAGAACCACTGATGACCAAGCCAGTGCTCTCCACATACAGAAACCTCCCACCTCATCTTGAAAAATGGGGCCATGAGGCCATCCCAGACCCCCACAGAGGCTGAAGGACCCCTGGGACTGGAGGCCCCCAGACCCCCACAGAGGCTGAAGGACCCTGGGGACTGGACACATTTCTGCGCTTCTTGGATCCTGCCATGTCCTCTGCTTGATGCCAGGACCGACTGAGTGCTCACTGGCCTGCAATACTGGGCCGAGTGGGCTGCTTGCTTGTGTGACAAGGAACCAGGGGTGCCTCCATCCCTCTCACACCTTTCCCAGGAGGCCTGAACTGGGGGGGATTCATGTCAACCCTAGTGTCTCCTCAGGATGAACTAGTGATGCTCCCTGTTGGCCTCAAGAGGCTGGGTGGACGGAGCTAGGTCCCCCCAAATGAGATGTTGGTGAGCTGAAGTGTCACTGCAGACAGATAACAGAGTGCACAGCCCTTGGAATCCAGCACATGGTGGTCTGCCCAGCACCTCAGTGTCTCCCTCACTAAGCAGTCTGTGGAGGGTTCAGCCCAGCAGGCTCAGGGGCTGCTATGGATTGGGTGTCTGTTTCCTGGAGGATGTTCTCAGGGCATCCTTCACTTACCTTCAGAGGTCTCTAAAATAAACTAAAAATGTCCCAACAGTTCAGGGCATTCTTCCTGGGCTTCCTGGTTTTCCTGATGGGACAAGAAGAAAGTGAGTGTAGCCATGAAGAACATGGGCACGTGTCTGCTTCCCTCATCATTCTGCCCGCTGCACACTCATACTTCTTCTTCCACATTTGTCTTTTCTGTTGCTTCTTCCGCAGGTGCAGAGGAAGGACTTGCTGACATCTGTGAGAAAGAGAACAACTGTGCATGTCCAGAGACGCCAGTGCAGGAAAAGTCCTATCTGTTAAGGGGGTGCCCAGAGCAGACCCAGATGTCACTGGGGGTCTCTCCAGTGGGGTGGGGTCCAGCTCTTCCGGCCCCAGCCCAGCCCCCTCCCTGGACCATGAAGGGTTGTTCAGCAAGATTCAAAGCTGCAACCTGGGGGCCAGTAAACAGGGCAATGCCAAGGCAGTGGGCAGGAGGGCTGGAGAGGGATTTTATCGACACTGAAGACCCGAGGACCTCAACTGTGGGATGAGACCAGGTCCTTCAGGAGAACAATCACAAAAGAGGGAAAGAGGAAAAGGACCAGAGCTAAAAAAGGAGCTCATGAGTCAGAAAGAGGATAAAAAAGAGAGAGCATATAAGAGGAGATCAATTACCGCTGGTGGCTGCCTGTAATGGTGGAGTCTTCCAATTCTGTGAAGCAAGCATCAGAGTGTCCGGAGGAGCAGCAGTGATGGGGTGGCCATAAGAAGGAAAGGGGAGAGTTAGAGTCGAGAGAACCACTAAGACCCTGCTGTTCCAGGGCTGTGGAGCCACCCCAGAGCCTCTGATGTGCTCATTTCTGGAGCCTTCTCCACAGCCTGTATCATTTATCATTTCTTCTGTGCTATGAGGGAGGGACCGCTGACTTCCCACATACTTTCTCAGCCCTCACATTCCATAACTGAGCCAAGGGAGGGGAAACCATGTCATTCTGTTCCTCCAAGAGTCAGCCACCCTTTTCACAACGTTGTGCATGACGTGGAATTCCCTCCCTCCTCCTCCTATAGGGCCTGCTTCTGTTCCCTCACCAGTCCCATTTCCTTTCCCTCTGTGGACCTCCACTGGTCCTACTGTTCTTCAAAAGAAGAACATCGGAAAGAAGGTCAAGGCTGCACTGCCAAGGGCCTCCAACCAACCCACGGATCGCACCCTGGGTCGGCAGCACCTCCCACAGGCCTGGAGTTGTGTTGGGGCCTGTGGGAGGCAATGATGGCCGATGTCACAGATACAGTGACTGTTCTATGCCTGGAATGACCTTAGAGACTTGGGAAATATTCAGCCCTCAAAAGAATCCCACCAGCATCTGAATATTTGGAAACAATGGAACAGAATTCAAAGTAAAGCCCCTTGTCCCAGTTGCCTTAATCTGCAGGTGAGGCCAGCAGTTGTCAGCACAGAAATGACGGGTCCCTCTCAGGGTTTGCCTGAGCTGTGGGAAGACCAAGAGGGAGGGCACCTGGCAGTCCTGACACAGAGAACAAGCTGGGCCGGACTGGAGTGTGGGGACAAGTATGAGGCTGCTGGGCCAGAGAGGAGGGTGTGACAAGACAAATGACCCCTGTGCCAGCTGCCCAGAGGCTCTGCCCTGGGCCCAGTGGATTCCAGGGACCAGGCTACAGGGAGGTGAGAGCCACTGCCTACAGCAACACAGCAGCCCCTCCACATATATCCCTTAGGATTCCTGCCAGCCACAGAGGGCCTTGAGCAACAGCTGGACTTGAGCCTCTCCAACGAAAGCCAATTTAGGTTTCATTCAAAGCCCAAGGATTTGGGATTGGATGGGACTGGGTGAGGAGTGGAGGCCAAAAACGTGCTCAATCATGTGTTCTGCCCTCAGGACTTCAGGATGCTGGGGCACACGCAGGAATCCCACAGGAAGGATTCCCCAAGTCATCCAACCCAGGGTGCACCCTTAGAGCAGGAGCAGATGGTGAGGACAGGACAGGAAGGTGCTGTTGCAGGTCCCGAGAGTGTAGAGAAAGACAGTGGGCTCCTTTCACCTCCTGGCACACGTATGAAGGACTTTGTCTTCTGGATCACGTAGCACTCGTAAGGGGCTGTGTCCCACCACACACTCAACTTCACACCTCCATACTCATCTTGTGATCTCTATTCACAAAAAATGCTACCTCATCAAAACCCAGGGCTCTGGTGTTTGCTGTGGCAAAGGCAGGAATGGTCTGGTCCTCTGCAAAATGTAATCTTTAAACACCAGAGCAAGAAATGATGGTGACAAACACAACTCGCACAAAAGCCATGAGAACACAACTCTTACAACTTTCTCATTAAGATACAAAAACAAAAAGAAAAAAAAAAAGAAAAAGAAACCCAGGTCAGACTTCTATACCTGTTTCCTTTTATATTTAGTCACTTCACTGATCCCATCCTAGGCTCCAAAACAAGTGTAACCCAATCCCCAAGAACCCTCTCTCACTGGTCAACCCTGGAGTGTTGGTCCCTACCTGACCAGTCTATTTCCTCCTGGACGGATCCAGAGGTGGAGCCCATGTAGAGAGACACAAACATCAGCACGACTGCTCTGTCCACTGTGATTTTCCCTGGGCTCTGTGAACTCAGGGGCCTTTATGAAGGTACTGCTTACAGTTGTGAGCCTTCAGGTGAGACAGAGGACCTGAAATAATCCCTTTCAACTGTTCACTGACACTGGCTCATAGCATCTCTTACCTCCAATCTGAGAACCTGAGATTCCAGCCTTGATGCACATGCACTGAGTTAGGTGGGTGCAGTGAACAGAACCTGGGCCAGACTCACAGCAGCTGCTTCCCAGGTGATTCTGGGAGAATGGAGATGCTCTCTTAAGAGTAGACATTTGGCAACTGGGAACTTCTAGCATGGCTCTTGTGAGGAGGTTTTGAATTTTTTCATTTATTTAAATATGAATGGGCACATATGCCACTGAGGACCACATTGGAATGCACAGGCAGGTCTAAACCCAAAGATGAGGAAGATGTGACTCTCCCCCCTGGTGATTCCTGGCAGAGTGGCTTGCTGCTCTGATCTGATCATTCATGGATGGGTACTTCAGGGGCACAGGAACAAGCTCCAGGCCCCCTGTGAAGTGCAGAGATGCCACAACAAAAATAAAAAAGCCTGGTCCAGCAAAGGAGGACTCATAAACAGAAAAAGAGCATCTTCTGCAAGGAGAAAAGCTGAACCAATGTAGCCAGAGTAGAGATGAGGGGGACTCTTCATTGACTTCAGGAGTTCACCCTATTCTCCTGTGACCCTGGATCAGAATTCACTCAAGTTTCTAGATTACCATGAGAAAAAACAGATTGAAGGAGATGAGCAGGAAGCCTTTTCACACTGGCGCTGGATCTCAGCAAAGGGGTTGGAAGCATTGGAATATTACTGGGGCCCAAGATGGGCTGCCAAGGGCTGAGCTCTGGGATGACAAGGAATTAGGAGGACATAGTCCTTGCCCTCCCAGTGGCCAGCCATGGCCAGGATTCATCAACACATAAGTAAAACAAAACAGAGTTTGAGACTAATAATTCCAAGATATCTCAGAGAAACAAGCAAAGTGATGTCTTATAGGTCACATGGGAGAGTTGCAAGGGCCACCTGGACTCTGGAGCAGCCGCTTTCCCTTTGCTGAGTTTACCTTGCACTGAAGCAGGATCCCTTCTCACCTCCCCTGAAACTGGTGTGGGGCAGCTATCCTGCCTGAAAGCTGACACTCCCTCCAGTCACACAGGATTCTGGGCCAAATCACACTTGGCCAACAGCAACTACACAAGGACCAGCTGTCAGGTGACCCCCAGAAGCAGATGAAAAATAAGAACTGTTCTCTGTCCCAGCCAGAGAGACCAGGCCTGGGAAATACTTTGTATCTGGCTTGACCCTGAAGTCTATCCCTGATGGTCATGTCCTCTCTGGGCCAAATTGGATGTTTCAGGAACTCACTTCTGTTCTCTGCCTCTCATTAATTTCTGATGGTGCCATTGCCATCAACATACAGGAAACAGAGAAGACAAGAGACAAGAAAGTAGCTTCTCTCTTCAGGCTCTTAGGAAGATGGGCAGACAGTGCTAAAGCCAGCTATGAAGTTGGAGCTCGACTCATTCTCCCTCAGTTGTAATATGAACATCCCAGCCACGCCCAGGTGATGATGTAGAACTGACTCTGCTGATGTTGCACCTTGGCTTCCCCCTGTGGCTTTGCTGCCCTCGTGCCTTCCTTCTGCTCCTCCAAATCGTGTTTCTTTTCAGGCCCAGGCCAAGGCTGTAGCCTGCTCTCTCTCTCATAGAGCCCACTGGACAGCTATCTGTGAATTCTTAGAGCCCCAAAGCTGGTAATGCTGATTTGTGCCTTTAATCATACACAGCAGAGGGCCCCAAATACCACAAAAAAACTGTATTCTAGAGATTAAAGATGACTGGGGGAAATGGCCTATGAGGAGATAGTTTCTGAGGTTAATAAGGGGCATTTTAAAATCACACCAGCCTCATTGTTTTAAAATGTGGGATAAGTATTGACACCTACAGAGCAATCAAATTCAATTCATATACAATATATTTCCCCCAAACACATGCTCCCAAAAGAAACTCAATCCAGAATTTGGCTAATTTTATTTTCACATAACCTTAAGCCAACCACCTTGACTTGTTTTTTTCAAAGGCCTTCAGGAGCAAACAAAAACTTTTGTCAACAGTAGGTTCAATGGGAACTTCATGGAGCCTCTGCTGTAAAACAGCCACATTTGTCTTTCTCCACCTCATAATGCATGAGTCACCCTCTATCCTCCTAGGAAGGCAAGTGCTTGCCCTGCCACTAACACCCTAGGGTAAACCCTTTGGTTATCTTTTCATGTTGCTGTTTCCTGAGCAAAGAAGACAAATACCAGAACTAGGCTGTGTGATAGAGGCTGAGCCTCTACATGACCTTGACATTACGTATTTTGGACACTTACCACATGAATTCAAAAAGACATGCAGCAACTCAATGTGCACAACCTCACCCCACCTTCAGAGAATGCAGTTGCTCCCAGGGACTGCAGAATGTGACCATGATGCTTTATCTGGAACAACCATTTCTCCCATCACAGCCTACATCCTCATTCATGAGAGGAAGCTCCACTCAGGCTGCCTGTCTATAGGAAAGCCAGTGAGACAGTGCCACATTCCTCATCATCTGGATTACTCATCAGTATGAGAGGGGTTCCCCAATATGTACCCTTTTGTATAACTCCTGAGGATTTCTGTAATGACAGAAAAGAAATTGCCATGAGTATCAGACCATGCTGTGTCCTGTGTGCACAGAACTTTTCTTCACTTAGTGACATTAGAAAACAAGATGGAAACCCGTGTTCAAAGGAACCCAAAAGAACAGAACAAATCGACTCATACTAAAGAAACAAATTTTTCTCAGAGGATGTTTCCTCTCAAGTCCATGTTGGTTGGCAAATAAGTGATTTTGCTCCAAAGAGAACAAAATTGGTAAGGCTCACTGCCACACAATGTGTGACTGATGCTGTCATTTTCTCCCACTCTCTTAAATCAAGCCTCAGTGGGGACAGACTCTCACTTACAATTCTCCCCAAGGACATTGTGTAACTAAGATATATATTGTCAGATTCTCATATCTTAATTTAATCCAGATAAGATAAAGCTAAGAAAGCGACAGTTTTTCTCAGACAAATCCAGGTGGCCTGACCTTCACATCCTCTGGGTCCTCCTCCTCTCCATTGTAACCGGACAGCTCCTGTAGTAGATCCCTCGTCAGAACTAGGAGGATACAGAGTGACTGTCAGCACCTTGGTGTTGGTGCTCCTGAACAATTCAGTAACATTGCTTGAGGTGGGTGTGGGAGGAGGGTAGCAGGCACAGGAGAGATGCAGGGAAGAAAGGGAATCAGGTCCCTTGGCCTTCTAGCTCCAGGCCAACTCATAAACATGAAATAGTCAATCTCAAACAGGGCCCTTCCTGCAGTGCAGGCTGTGTGTCCCTGGCAGCCTCTTAGGGCTCCTCCGTCCTAATCTGACCTGAGCTAACTTGCCCTCTTATTGATCCCTACCAAAGTCATTTCCTCCTCAGAATCCATAGGTACTGCTGCTCCGTATGTCATCCCTTCTAGAAGATTTTGTACTGAATAAGAAGCAACCTTTCTTAAAATAGGAGATTTAATTATTGCCAAAAGATTTCATTAACAAACTTTTTGTTATAAGGAAATTAAACCAAGATTTGAAAATACTCAATTATCCTACCATTTAAAGATGACTCCTACTTAGCACGTGATATTTATTCTTCCACTTTTCCTTTTCAACACAATGTGTGTGCATCATGGAGTTCACTGCTCCTCATGCTCACACTGACTCTAACACAGAGACAGTCTGGCATGGGGAGCAGTGAGCGGGGGCAGGGGGTGGATACTGGCCCTCTCCAGCCCAGGTATGCAGGAGATTCGAGCAGGGAAAATGGGTGCCAGGCTAACACCCAAGTTGATCCTTGAGATTTTCCCGGATGCTATGTCTAGGGATTGGGTTCCACAGAATTTCTAAGACTTGCTGTGATTATCTCACTAAATACAACAGAATATGCCATTGATTATTGTCTGCTTTTGAACAGGAGCTGAGGAATAACTTCACCACTGTACACCAAAAGCCTGAGGACTTTGTGTTTTACATTAATGATCACACTAAAGCCCACTGTGCAATGTACCTACTCAAACAAACCCTGGGTTAGCTGACCATTGAGACCATCCAATAATGATAGTGTTTGGGATCTGAATAGGTTTTCATTCTTCCACATGCACACAGAAGTGCTGGAATAACTTGGCCTAGCAAAAATTATACTAGGGCTTTGTGACAAATTCAGTGTAGTAGCTCATGACATTCACCTTCTACTCATTCCCGAGGTCACATGTGCCTCTTCCATTTAAAAGACCAAGAGCTTGGGAAATTCATCTCTACACTGTGTCCATCTGAGGACTGGGAATATTAAACTTATCTTCAGGTACAGCTGTGGTGGAGGATGAATGGGTCCATCTATGCAAATTGTGCAATGGTGATGGAAATTTTCTTGCACAGTGATCCTCATGTTGTGCTTTGAACATGGGAGTATGTTTTCTGGGGAAATGCGCACACA
This sequence comes from Hylobates moloch, assembly GCF_009828535.3. Classification (NCBI taxonomy): domain Eukaryota; kingdom Metazoa; phylum Chordata; class Mammalia; order Primates; family Hylobatidae; genus Hylobates; species Hylobates moloch. Next base: position 83,227,440 of record NW_026652281.1, read on the forward strand.
CTCCCAAAGACACCCACAATCATTCCATATAGATTCTCTCCTCTGTCCCTCCCAACCCTGATGTACCACCCCACCTTACATGACACTGTTGCTTCCAGGGATGACAGTACCATGGTTAGAGTTGTTTACTGGACTCAGTATTTTTTAAAACCAAACTTCCCAAATCTCATTTCTGGGAGGAAGCTCAAACTAGAGTGGCTCTTGAGCAAAAGCAGGCAAAACAGTGTCATCTTTGCAACACTAAGATTTTGAACCTAAACAAAGAGATGATCCCAGAATACTTACTCTTTTCCAGTGTGGCTGGGTCCCCGTGCATCTAGAGAAAAACAAAACAAAACAAAACAAAACAAAACACTATGACGGTCAGACCAGGCTGTGTCCTGTGTGCACAGGTCTTTTGTTCAATTATTGATGTTAAAAACAGATGGTAAATAGTGGTTGAGACAATGGCCCTGATATCTAGAACACATTCCTGGAAAGGCATAAGAGTTTTGTGCAGGATTTTCAATTGTCTTTGTTTGACAATTCCAAATACTTCTCATAACAAGGCATTTATCTTGAGGAAAATGCCTGCTGACATACGGTCTGTAAATGTGGATGCCATCTGAAACAATTTTTTAGTTGATAATGAAATCTGACATTTGCCCACCAAGAAATTCTGTCAGTCACCTATAGTGTACATGGTAAGATGTACACATCTTAATTCAACTGTAACAGAGAGAAACCAAGAGAAATAAAATTTCCTTTTCAGAGGAAAAAACATGACTTTACCATGTGAACACTTGTGGCTTCCTCAGAGGATGTTTGTCCTGGCATATCCTCCTCCCGGTCTCCCAGGTCACCTAGGAAACAGAGTCATTATAAGCACATGAGCTCCACTGAGTGAATCCCTCAGGTGATCTTGGAGCTGTGGACATGGGGCTGGCTTGTGTGGATAGGTGTGTGGAAAGGTGTGTTCACAGCACAGACTCAGCTGCTGCCGGTCCATCCTCCATGGTGCTGAGGGAAGACAAATGGTGAAGGAAGGCATCAGGAAGGCCACAGAAGACAGAGTCTTGATCCTGTAGCTAAGGCAACATCTTTTACATGAAATAACCCGTCTCAAACAGGGCACACCACACAGGGTTTCCCTGTAGCATCTCATGGCTCCTCCTTCTTAATCTGACTTGAGCTAACTTGCTCTCCCTTCTTGATCCCCTTGAGGTCATTTCCTCCCCAGGATCCACATGTCCTGCTGCTATGTTTTTCGTTTCTCCTAGAACTATTTTTTTTTTTTTTTTTTTTTTTGAGATAGAGTTTTGCTCTTCTTGCCCAGGCTGGAGTGTAATGGTGTGATCTCGGCTCATCGCAACCTCCACTTCCCAGATTCAAGCAATTCCCCTGCCTCAGCCTCCTAAGTAGCTGGGTTTACAGGCATGTGCCCCCACACCTAGATAATTTTGTATTTTTAATACAGACTGGGTTTCTCCATGTTGGTCAGGCTGGTCTTGAACTCCTGACCTCAGGTGATCTGTCCTCCTTGGCCTCCCAAAGTGCTGGGATTACAGGCGTGAGCCACCGTGCCTGGCCACAACTTGTACGATACAAAAAGCTACCTTTCTTCAAAGAGGAGATTTAATTCTAGCCAAAATTTTCTATGCATTCATTAACCTTCTGTTTTAAAGAAGACTAAACCAAGACTTGAAAATACTCAATTATCCTGCCATTTAAAGATGACCCCTACTTGGCCTGTGATATTTGTCCTTCTGCTCTTTCTTTTAACACAGTGTGTGTGTGTCATGGGGCCCGCTGTTGCTCATACTCACACTGGCTCCAGGACTGGGACAGCCCTTCATGGGTGGCAGCAGGTGGGGGCGCTGACCCTCTGTTACCCAGCTGTGCAGAAGATTCCAGCAGAGGAGATGGGCACCAGGCTAAGAGCCAACTGGCTCCTTGAGATCTTGTTGGGTGCCGTGTCTTGGGTATGTGTGCTACTGAATTGGAGCATTTCTAACGTTTGTGGTGATGATCTCATTAAATATAATAGAATATATCTCTGAATGTTCTCTGCCCTTGACCAGGGGCTGAGGAGTACCCCATCACTTAAAACCAAAGGCCTGGCAGCTCCCTCTGTGTGTTTCATATTAATGACCACACCAAAGTCCACTGTACAATGAACCTACTCAAACTCTGGGTCAGCTGACCATTGAGACCATTCTATTGTGGTATACAGTGCTGGAGATCTTTATAGGCCAACATACTTCCACATATACACAGAGATGCTAAGGACTCTTTGACATGGTGACAAGTTACACCAGGGCCATGTGATAACTTCAGACTAGTAGCCCACAGCATCACCCTTCCACCCATTCCTGAGTTCATCTATGCCATTTCCACTTAGGAGAACAAAAGCCTGAAAAATTCATCTCTACCTCATTTCCATGTGAGGACTGGGCATATCAAACTTAACCTTCAGCTACAGCTGTGGTGAGGAATGAATGGGTTGATTTTTGGAAAACACAGTGGTGATGAAATGTTGTTTTTAGAATATCAATCTTTGTGTTGTGCTTTGCACATGGGAACATATTTTCTGGCAAAAAGCACACAAACTCACAGAGACATTCACAATCACTCCACATTGACTCATTCCTCCATACCTCCCAACCCTGATGCACAGGACCCTCTTCTATCCAAATGACACTGTTCCTTCCAGGCACTAGAGTCAAGGGTCACATTTCTTGACCGGTTCTTCACTTTTCAAGGCAAAAGTGCTTGAACCACATTTCTGGCAGGAAGTTCAAACCAGAGTGGCTTTCCAGAAAAAATGAGGCAAGAAAGTGTCGCCTTTGTCAACACTAGAATTTTTCCTCAGCATAGGGGTGATCCCAGAATACATACTGTTTGTCTCTGTGGCTTTGTCCACCTGCATTTAGAGAAAAACAAAACACTATAAGAGTCAGAGCATGCTGTGTCCTGTGTGCACAGGTTTCTCTCCCTCTCTCTCTCTCTCTCTCTTTGCTGGAATCTCGCTCTGTCACAGTGTCACGATCTTGGCTTACTGCAACATCCGCCTCCTAGGCTCAAGTGATCCTACTCCCTCTGCCTCCCCAGTAGCTGAGATCACAGTTGCCGGTCAGCATGCCCGCCTGATTTTTACATTTTTAGTAGAGATGGTGTTTCACCATACATATCTTTACTTGGTGACATTAGAAAAGCAGATGGGAGAAAGTGGTTGAGGCAATGGTCCCAAAATAAAGCCTAGAGGACATTTCTGGAAAGGCACGAGGTTTTTATGCAAGACTTCCAAGATTGTTTTGGTTGTATAGTCACAATGTTATAAGAAGAAAGCTTTTCCCCTAAAAAAATTCTTTCTGCCATACAGTTCGTAACTGAAGGTGTCATCTAAGAATGCCATCTGAGATCATTTCTTACCTGGTAATGAACCCTCACATTTTCCCACCAAAAAATTCTGTAAGTCATCTATAATGTACATGGTAAGATTTTCATATCTCAACTCAAATAAAATAAAAAAGAACCAAGAGCAACAAAATTTCCATCTTAGAAACATAAAGAACTTACCATGTGAACACCTGGGACATCCTTAGATGAAGTTTCCTGTGCCAGGTCCTCATCTTGATCTAGGAAACACAGAGTAACTGTCAGCATGTTGGTTCCACTGAAGGAATCCCTTAGGCAACCTTGGGTGCTGGGGGCAGGGGGCTGACATGTGTAAGGGAGGTGGGTTAAGGGCAGAAACTTGGCTGCCACTGGGACACCATCCTGGGTGATGAGGGAAGGCAAATGAGACCATCAGGAAAGCCACAGAAGTTAGGGCCTGGTTCTCCAGCTAAGCCACCCTCACCACTGCAAAACAGGCAGAGTTCACACAGGGCAGCATACAAATGCACAGCTGATTTTATGACAGTGTCCCATCACCCCCTTGTGCATTTTGAGGCCTGGCAAATTTCCTTTTTTTGTTGTTGAAATGTTATAATGTCATTTATCTTTCCCTGATCTACATATGCTCCTCCTGCACTTATCATCCATTTTATTGGCTTTAAAATCAATACTGTGGCCAAAATACATCGTATTTATTATTTTAATAATCAAATGCACACTTCAGGGGCATCAGTGCCATTCACAATTCTGTGCAGTAAACTAAACATAATCCAAATCCAGATGTCTTACTTTCCATCTTAGGAAACTAGACAAAAAAAGTGTAGTGAATTGTAAACCAGGCAATCCCCCTCCCCCAAAATATAACAATATTTGCAGAAATCAATGTAATACAAATAATAAAGAAACTCAACAAAACCAAAAGCTGCTTCTTAGAAAAGATCAATAGAATTGGTAAACCTCCAGCCAGGCTAATCACAAAGAAAAGAAACAATGTACAAATAATATGAATAGAAGAGGAATTATCCCTGCTGATCCTGTGAACATTAAGAAAATAATAACAGAATACTTTCAACAAATGTATGCCTGCAATTTTTTAAGTGCAGGAGTGAAAGTTTATTGAAAAGTTTTAGAGTAGGAATGACAGGAAGCACAGTAGCCTTTGACAAAAACCAAGCAGGCAACTTGTGAGATTCAAGTGTCTATGCCCACAAATTTCCTAGCTTAGATGAAATGGACAAATGCCTTCAAAGGGAGAAACTACCATAACCACCCAAAGGCGAGATAGATAATCTGAGTAGGCCTCTATCATTATAGAATTTAATCAGTAAGTAATAACTTTAAAAAAACATGCCCACATAATTGTACTGGTGAATTCTGCCTAAAATAATGGAAGATATAGTCTTACCAGCAAGTGATCAAATTTCTACATATTTACCCGCTGAATTTAAAAATTATGTTCATCTTAAAATCTGCACAAGAATATGGGCAGCTTTATTCATAATTACCCAAATTGGAAGCAGCTGAGATAGTCTTCAGGAGGTGAGTGAACCAACTAACACTGTTCGATGAAACCAATGGGCTACTGTTCACTGATAAGAATTATTAAGCTGTTAAGCTTCAAAACGATACAAAAGATCTCACATGTATATTGCTAAGTAAAATAAGTTAGTCATAAGTAGCTACACACTTTATGATTCCAACTCTATAAAATTCTGGAAAAGGAAACTTATAGAGGCAGTAAAATCATCCACGGTTTTCAGGAATCCTCAGAAAAGGAGAGGAATTAGTAGGTGCAGCTCAGGTCATGTTTAGGATGTGAAATTATTCCGTCAGGGTGACAAAGGACATGGTGAGTTTGTCAAAACCCATAGACTGGACAACACAGAGTGAACCTTGATGCTAACCCTAGACTTCTGTTAATAAGAATGTATCACTATTGGCTCAGTCACTGATGTCACTTAAGTCAGCTTAAGGAGATTTTGGGCTGAGACGATGGGGTTTTCTAGATATACAATCATGTCATCTGCAAACAGGGACAATTTGACTTCCTCTTTTCCTAATTGAATACCCTTTATTTCCTTCTCCTGCCTGATTGTTCTGGCCAGAACTTCCAACACTATGTTGAATAGGAGTGGTGAGAGAGGGCATCCTTGCCTTGTGCCAGTTTTCCAAGGGAATGCTTCCAGTTTTGGCCCATTCAGTATGATATCGGCTGTGGGTTTGTCATAGATAGCTCTTATTATTTTGAGATATGTCCCATCAATACCTAATTTATTGAGAGTTTTTAGCATGAAGCGTTGTTGAATTTTGTCAAAGGCCTTTTCTGCATCTATTGAGATAATCATGGGGTTTTTGTCTTTGGTTCTGTTTATATGCTGGATTACATTTATTGATTTGTGTATGTTGAACCAGCCTTGCACCCCAGGGATGAAGCCCACTTGATCATGGTGGATAAGCTTTTTGGTGTGCTGCTGGATCCGGTTTGCCAGTATTTTATTGAGGATTTTTGCAACAATGTTTATCAAGGATATTGGTCTGAAATTCTCTTTTTTGATTGTGTCTCTGCCAGGCTTTGGTATCAGGATGATGCTGGCCTCATAAAACGTGTTAGGGAGGATTCCCTCTTTTTCTATCGATTGGAATAGTTTCAGAAGGAATGGTACCATTTCCTCCTTGTACCTCTGGTAGAATTTGGCTGTGAATCCATCTGGTCCTGGACTCTTTTTGGATGGTAAGCTATTGATTATTGCCACAATTTCAGAGCCTGTTATTGGTCTATTCAGCTATTCAACTTCTTCCTGGTTTAGTCTTGGGAGGGTGTATTTGTCAAGGAATTTATCCATTTCTTCTAGACTTTCTAGTTTATTTGTGTAGAGGTGTTTGTAGTATTCTCTGATGGTAGATTGTATTTCTGTGGGATCGGTGGTGATATCCCCTTTATCATTTTTTATTGAGACTATTTGATTCTTCTCTCTTTTCTTCTTTATTAGTCTTGCTAGCGGTCTATCAATTTTGTTGATCTTTTCAAAAAACCAGCTGCTGGATTCACCAATTTTTTGAAGGGATTTTGTGTCTCTATTTCCTTCAGTTCTGCTCTGATTTTAGTTATTTCTTGCCGTCTGCTAGCTTTTGAATGTGTTTGCTCTTGCTTTTCTAGTTCTTTTAATTGTGATGTTAGAGTGTCAATTTTGGATCTTTCCTGCTTTCTCTTGTGGGCATTTAGTGCTATACATTTCCCTCTACACACTGCTTTGAATGTGTCCCAGAGATTCTGGTATGTTGTGTCTTTGTTCTCATTGGTTTTAAAGAACATCTTTATTTCTGCCTTCATTTCGTTATGTACCCAATAGTCATTCAGGAGCAGGTTGTTCAGTTTCCATGTAGTTGAGCGGTTTTGAGTGACTTTCTTAATCCTGAGTTCTAGGTTGAATGCACTGTGGTCTGAGAGACAGTTTGTTATAATTTCTGTTCCTTTACATTTGCTGAGGGGAGCTTTACTTCCAACTATGTGGTCAATTTTGGAATAGGTGTGGTGTGGTGCTGAAAAAAATGTATATTCTGTTGATTTGGGGCAGAGAGTTCTGTAGATGTCTATTAGGTCCGCTTGGTGCAGAGCTGAGTTCAATTCCTGGGTGTCCTTGTTAACTTTCTGTCTCATTGATCTGTCTAATGTTGACAGTGGGGTGTTAAAATCTCCCATTATTATTGTGTGGGAGTCTAAGTCTCTTCATGGGTCACTCAGGACTTGCTTTATGAATCTGGGTGCTCCTGTATTGGGTGCATATATATTTAGGATAGTTAGCTCTTCTTGTTGAATTGATCCCTTTACCATTATGTAATGGCCTTCTTTGTCTCTTTTGATCTTTGTTGGTTTAAAGTGTATTTATCAGAGACTAGGATTGCAACCCCTGCCCTTTTTTGTTTTCCATTTGCTTGGTATATCTTCCTCCATCCCTTTATTTTGAGTCTATATGTGTCTCTGCACGTGAGATGGCTTTCCTGAATACAGCACACTGATGGGTCTTGAATCCTTATCCAATTTGCCAGTCTGTGTCTTTTAATTGGAGCATTTAGTCCATTTACATTGAAAGTTAATATTGTTATGTGTGAATTTGATCCTGTCATTATGATGTTAGCTGGTTATTTTGCTCGTTAGTTGATGCAGTTTCTTCCTAGCCTCGATGGTCTTTACAATTTGGCATGTTTTTGCAGTGGCTGGTACCAATTGTTCCTTTCCATGTTTAGTGCTTCCTTCAGGAGCTCTTTTAGGGCAGGCCTGGTGGTGACAAAATCACTCAGCGTTTGCTTATCTGTAAAGTATTTTATTTCTCCTTCACTTATGAAGCTTAGTTTGCCTGGATATGAAATCCCGGGTTGAAAATTCTTTTCTTTAAGAATGTTGAATATTGGCCCCCACTCTCTTCTTGCTTGTAGAGTTTCTGCCGAGAGATCCGCTGTTAGTCTGATGGGCTTCCCTTTGTGGGTAACCCGACCTTTCTCTCTGGTCACCCTTAACATTTTTTCCTTCATTTCAACTTTGGTGAAACTGACAATTATGTGTCTTGGAGTTGCTCTTCTTGAGGAGTATCTTTGTGGTGTTCTCTGTATTTCCTGACTCTGAATGTTGGCTTGCCTTGCTAATTGGGAAAGCTTTCCTGGATAATATCTTGCAGAGTGTTTTCCAACTTGGTTCCATTCTCCTGGTCACTTTCAGATACACCAAACAGACGTAGGTTTGGTCTTTTCACATAGTCCCATATTTCTTCGAGGCTTTGTTCATTTCTTTTTATTCTTTTTTCTCTAAACTGCCCTTCTCGCTTCATTTCATTCATTTCATCTTCCATCGCTGATACCCTTTCTTCCAGCTGATCGCATCGGCTACTGAGGCTTCTGTATTCTTCGTGTAGTTCTCGAAACTTGGCTTTCAGCTCCATCAGCTCCTTTAAGCACTTCGCTGCATTGGTTATTTTAGTTATACTTTCTTCTAACTTTTTTTTCAAAGTTTTTAACTTCTTTGCCATTGGTTTGAATTTCCTCTTGTAGCTCGGAGTAGTTTGATCTTCTGAAACCTTCTTCTCTCAACTCGTCAAAGTCATTCTCCGTCCAGCTTTGTTCCGTTGCTGGTGAGGAACTGTGTTCCTTTGGAGAAGGGGAGACGCTCTGCTTTTTAGAGTTTCCAGTTTTTCTGCTCTGTTTTCTTCCCATCTTTGTGTTTTTTTCTACTTTTGGTCTTTGATGATGGTAACGTACAGATGGGTTTTTGTGTGGATGTCCTTTCTGTTTGTTAGTTTTCCTTCTAACCGACAGGACCCTCAGCTGCAGGTCTGTTGGAGTTTGCTAGAGGTCCACTCCAGACCCTGTCTGCCTGGGTGTCAGCAGCGGTGGCTGCAGAAGAGCAGATTTTCATGAACCACAAATTCAGCTGTCTGATCGTTCCTCTGGAAGTTTTGTCTCAGAGGAGTACCCGGCCGAGTGAGGTGTCAGTCTGTCCCTACTAGGGGGTGCCTCCCAGTTAGGCTGCTCAGGGGTCAGGGACCCACTTTAGGAGGTAGTCTGCCCATTCTCAGATCTCCAGCTGTGTGCTGGGAGAACCACTACTCTCTGCAAAGCTGTCAGACAGGGACATTTAAGTCTGCAGAGGTTACTGCTGACTTTTTGTTTGTCTGTGCCCTGCCCCCAGAAGTGGAGCATACAGAGGCAGGCAGGCCTCCTCGAGCTGTGGTGGGCTACCTAGTTCGAGCTTCCTGGCTGCTTTGTTTATTTAAGCAAGCCTGGGCAATGGCGGGCACCCCTCCCCCAGCCTCGCTGCCGCCTTGCAGTTTGATCTGTCTGCTGTGGTAGCAATAAGTGAGATTCCGTGGGTGTAGGACCCTCCAAGCCAGGTGTGGGACACAATCTCCTGGTGTGCCATTTTCCAAGCCCATTGGAAAAGTGCAGTATTAAGGTGGGAGTGATCCGATTTTCCAGGTGCCGTCTGACACCCATTTCTTTGACTAGGAAAGAGAACTCCCTGACCCCTTGCGCTTCCGGAGTGAGGTAATGCCTTGCCCTGCTTCGGCTCGGCTTGCGCGCGGTGCGCTAAACCGACTGTCCTGCACCCACTATTTGGCACTCCCTAGTGAGATGAACCCGGTACCTCAGATGGAACTGCAGAAATCTCAGGTCTTCTGTGTCGCTCACGCTGGGAGCTGTAGACCGGAGCTGTTCCTATTCGGCCATCTTGGCTCCACCCCCGCGCCCCCCACTGACCCCAGGTGATTTTCATGTAGAATTGCAAGTTCAAAGAAGCAGCTTCAATCCTGCTGGGGCTTCTCCCACCTTTTTCCCTGCCCCAGTAGATAGCACTTGAGAGCAGTGGGATGTAGATAGGTTCTTTGCCATGAAGTTCCTTTGTGTATCTTCATATTTGCAACTATGTTCTGTGGTACAGGTCCGCTCATGAGTCTTGAGAGACTCACTTCCAATCACTGGCACTGAGCCCATTATTATTACTATCATTATTGTCATTGTTGTTAGGTGTTTCAAGCTGTGGGGCTTCCTCAGGGAGATGTCTTCTGGAAAAATACCCTGCGTCTTTACCATAACAGCCCTGTGGAAGGAGGTGTGCCTAGGGCCCACGTCAGCCTGTGAACCTGTGTGAATCTGGCCTCTCAGTTTCTGAAGAGTGTGGGCTCCTCCCCCTTTCAACTGCCAAGCACAGATCCCAGCTTGGCACTCCTGAACCACAGGCCACAGCACTGGAGTGCCAGGACTTGCTCATGACTCCCTCTTCCTGATGCTTAGGGCCAGGTTCCAAGTGTGGTGAGGGATCTGAGGGATTTCTGGGCTGCCAGAATGCATTCAGGTGGAGCAAAGCATCCAGGTGGGGTAGCAGAAACTACAATGTATACAGGCTTCTCCCACGAAGCCAGGCAGGGGCCATGTAAGAGGCTGGTGGACAGGCATGCCTACAGGATAGACAGGTCCCAGTCCTGCGGGTAAGCAGGCCTTGCTTTCTCCCTGCAGTTTAGCTGGGGCCAAAGCCTCTGAGAGGGATAGGCAGCCCCGGAGGTGGGACTTTATGGTTGAGCTCCACCAGACCTGCTACTTTTAGACCATGCTAAAAAGTCCTGGCTCTGTGCCTGCTACAGCTCCATCTCCATCTACTCTCCAGGGAGATCTCCTTGCCAACTGACATGTCCATGGGGGTGTGGAGCTTCCTGCAGCCAGGATCCCAATGGTCTGCAGCGAGAGCGAGCAGTCTCCCAGTCCCTTTACTCACTTCTTCCCCACCTGCCACTCAGGGCCAAAAAGCAGTCATAGCGTTCAGGCATCCCATAAGGGCACCCCAGCTTCCTTGCTCTTCAGTCTTAGAAAATGCATCTTTTCTCCATCCACACTATGCATTTTCTCTCAAAATATCTATTCAAACTGTGTTGATGTAGTCAAAATTGTGGTCTTTCTCTTTGGGAGCAGCACTTCCTGGCTGCATCCAGTAAGCCATCTTGGAAACTCTCTTAAAAGTACTAATGTGGCAATTTCTCCTGAAATTATCTAAAATGCAATACAATCCCAATCAAAAGCCCAATAACTTTTTTTAAATGGAAACAGAAACTAACATTTTAAAATTCATGTGAAATCTCAAGGAACCAAGAATAGTCAAAACAATCGCAAAAAAAAGAGGTAAAAATGTTCAAAGCTCTAATTTCATAATGAGAAATTTCCTAACGTCAAAAGTTACTCACAGTCCTGTTACTCAAAACAGTGTGGTACTGGGAATAGAGACTACAAACAAATGAAATAAAGTAGAGCCCAGAAAGGTATCCTAACATATATGATAAAATAGTTTAATAAGTTGCCAGGGTTATTCAGTGGGAAAAGAAAGTCTTCAGAAAAAAAAAAATTGCTTGGAAAACTAGATATTCACATAATGAAGTACAAAATTGGACTTATACCTTACACTGTATACAAAATGAAATCGAAATGCATCAAAAACCTAAAAGAAAAACTTAAACCTGAACAACTATTAAAAGAAAAGATAGGGCAAAATATTCATACCATTAGATGTGGGAATAATTTCTTGCATATGACGCAAGCTCAGTCAACAACAAAATAGATACATGATTCATCAATAGTGAATTTGTCTCTCAGAGGACACTATCAATAGAGTAACAGGACAACTCTGAATAACAGAACATACTCCATAACAATACTCTAATAATACATCTGGCAAGGTATTAATATAGGGAAAATATGAAGAAAAAAGGTTTGAAAATCTTCAACACTCTTCATGATAAAAACATCAAATAAACTGGAAATAGAAAAGATATTGTAAGACATCTATAAAAACCCCACAGCTAACATCATACTTGATGTTAAAAGAGAAAATGCTTTCTCCCTAAGATCAGAAATAAGACAAAGATGTCTGTTCTCACGACTTCTATTCAACATGGTAAAAAAAGGTGTTAGCTAGGAAATTAGGCAAGAACATAAAAGTATTAGTATTTTAAAGCAAATACACACATAGCACCCAGGCATAAATACAAAAGCAGACTTTTCACTGCACATAAAGGTGAATACACACAGACAAAGACACACAAGCTTGCTAACTGTCAGAGTTGGCAGCTGAAAGACACAAATAAATGCTCAGAGAGACACCCAGTTTAGACCTCTGCTCTCTTTACCATACTCTCCTCCCACATTAGCAGTAACCACTATCTTACACATTGTTTATTTTACTTGTATTATATAGTTATTCTTTCCTAGAATATCAGCTTCAAGTGGGCAGAATCATTTGTTTTGTTTTAGTCACTACAGCACCTCCTGGAACATCTGCTACACAGGGCAAGATTAATACATAATAATTCACTGGGCTCAAATTCACACAACTATAGACAGTGCTATTCCATGAACCTCATCATAAGCCCACATAAACTTGATTTGCACAAAATGAGTTTTTCTTAACTCGATCCTATGTGGCAGGGTGGTGTCTTCTGAACTCCAAACAAATTCCTAAAGGTTAGCTTACTCAAATGAATTGAAAATGTAAGTCCACACAAAATCCTGCACAAAAAAGTTTACAGCAGTATTAATTGTAGTTTTCACAACTTGGAAGCAACCAAGATCATGTATTCACCAAGGTCAGAGGTACAAAATTATTATACAAAAATCAATTCTACTTCTATGCACTTGCAATGAAATATCTAATAATGCAGTTGAGGCAAAAACAAATCCATTTACAATGGCAATTAAATAATAAATACATAGAACTTAATTTTTAAAAATGTGAATGAAACTTGCGATCTGAAAACTACAAACCTTATTGAAAGAGGTTGAAGATCTAAATAAATGAGAAACCATTCTATGTTTATGAATCAGTAGGTTTAATATATTATGATGACAGTAACTCCCCAAACAGTCTACATCTACTACAATTAGATTCAGTACAATTAGAATTCAAGGTGACTACCACGTAAAAACTGAAGCATTGATGCTGAAATTCATATAAAATTAAAAGGGACTAAGAATATTCAAAAATCTTTGAAAACATGCCAAATAAGAGGACTCACAAATTACAATTTCAAAATTTGCCTCAAAGCAACATTAATCAAGATGGTGTAGTAACGACACAAGGAAAGTCATTTACATCAATGAAATACAACTGAGAGCCCAGAGAGTAAAATCAGCAAAATGGCAAGAATGTACAGCTCCAAACACCTGCTCCTCCACAGAAACAGGGAAAAACAAGCAGAACTGTCAGAAACAATGTTGTAAAACCTGTTGAAAACCATCGAGTTTTACAGCAACCGTGTAAATACAAAATCAAGAAAAACAATGAAGAACAGGAGAAAAGCCCTGTGGACTTTTTACGTGTCCTTGCCCAAATCCTTCCCTTACTTGATGCCGGTCTTAAAAACAACATCCTGAGTTGCCAGTATGGGCCTCTGCTCAGTGGTTCCAGAGGGAAAAGAGGAGGTCTTACTTGCAAGGTATTGTGTTGTTACATTAAAATCTGTATTAGGGCTATCCAAATCTCTGAAACAAGGCCCTCTTTTTTCTCTAAGTCAGAAAACAATCAGTTTAAAAAATTGGCAGGAGTCACTTGGGAGTATTTTAAGGAAACTGAAAGCCAGAAGCCTCCTGGAGAATAGATTACAGATGACACATACAATAGGTCACATAAAGCCAAGAATAAAAAGCTAGCGTGAGTTTCTTTTGTTTTACAAATTAGGCTATTGAAAAGCACCCAGGTATACTGGCAAATTGACAAAGCACTCTGTGCATAACCATGAAAAACACATTTTCTTAAAGACCCAAGAAGACCCTCTTTTTCAGCTCTGGCTGAACTTCAGGCTCAGCTCAGCAGAAAGTGAAGACTGAAGCAGAGTTTTCAACAGTCTGCCTATGTGTTAAAGGAAAGCTCCAGCCCAGAGCCATCCACGAAAGCTGGAAGAATCCGTCAGTTTGTCTTTGTCTCAGTTTTGTCGTATAGACCTTTGTGACACACAGATCTATATGCAATGAAAACTACAAATTTCTAATGAAAGAACCACAAAAGATCACAAAAGATCTTAATAAATAGAAAGACATTTAATGTCCATGAACATAAAACCTCAATATTGTCAAGATGTAATTTCTCCCCAATTTGACTTATAGATTCAGCACAAGCCCAACTAAAATTCTAACAAGTCATGGTGTTGCTAACAGAAAATTAATTGTAAGAGTTATATGAAAAGCCAAAAGACACAGAATGGTCAACACAAAAAAAGAATTAATATTGGCACTACCTAATGTTAAGACTTTCCATAAAGCTACAGTAATCAAGATAATGTGATATTTGGAAAAGAGTAAACAAATACGTTAGGAGAACAGAATGGAAAAACCAGGAATAGCAATCATGGTATAGCAGTGAAAAAACAAAAAGGAAAAGAAAACTCAGAAATAAATCCACACAGTTAAGTGATCTTTGACAAATAAGCAAAGTTCAGTTAAAAAAGTAGTCTTCTTAATACATGTTTCCAGAACACCTGGATACTTATTTGAAAAGAAATAAATAAGGCATAGGCCCTGCAACTTTTCAAAAAATTCGCTCAAAATGGATCATAAACCTAAATGTAAAATGCAAAATTTAGAATTTTTGGAATATAACACAGGAGAAATTCTAGACATCATTGGCTTTGGCAATGAGAATTCAAATACAATACCAAATGTATAACCTGTGAATGAGAAAATGGATAGATTGGATTTTATTGAAATTTATTCTGTTTTATGAAAGATATTGTTAAGAGAATGAGAAGACAGACTAGAACAGAATATTTACAAAATACAAATTTGATAAAGAAATAGAGTTCAAAACACATTAAAAAACTCTTTATGAAAAAAACAATTAAAAAATGAACAAAAAATTGGAAAGACGCCTCACCAAAGATACACAGCAAATAAGCATATGACAAAATATTCAACATTATGTGTTTCTAGGGAATTCCAAATTAAGACAAAAATGAAGTTCCACCCTATAACTAAGGTAAAACATAAAACCCTGATACCGTTAAATGCTGCTGAAAGTATGAAGCAATCTGAACTCTTCTTCACTGTGTAATAAGAAATATTTAATGAAAAAAACTCAGCCATTTGGAAGACAGTCTGGTATGTTCTCACAAATTTAAACAAGGTCTTACCATACCATTCAGCAATTACACTCCTGAGCATTTACCCAGATGACTTCAAAAGTGATATCTACATAAAAGTCTTCACAAGAACATTTGTAGCAGCCTTATTCATAATTGCCAAAAACTAGAAGCAACCATAATGTGCCTTTCAATATGTGGTTGGGTAGACTCTAGGATATTCATACAATAAAATGCTATGCAGAAATGGCCACATAGCATATGATTCCAAGTAAATAACATCCTGGAAAAGGCAAAACTATAAAGAAAGTAAAAAGAATCAATGGAGAGAAAGAGAAATTAAGAGGTGCAGAAGATTGATGTACAGATGAAGCACAGGATTTTCAGGACAGTGAAATTCTTCGGTATAATATTGTGATAGGGAATGCATGACACACAACTGTAAAATACAAAGAGTGAATGCTAATATAAAGTAGGGATGTTAGTAAATATTAATGTTTTTCTTTATCAGTTCTCTTCACCACCAAACATAATACACTGGCTCATCAACTGTATTAAATATACTTCATAAATGCAAAAACTTAAAAATGGGAAACTGAGCTGCGGAGAAGGAGTACATGGGAACTTACTATGACATCTACTAAATTTTTCTGTAAACGTAAAACTGCAATGAAAAATTGTCTATCAAATAAAAAAGCAAATAAATTAGAAATCCATGGAAGACTCATAATTATGAAAAGAGAAAACATCACATACAGAATAACGACATTTTCATAAAACATAAAATAAAATGTACTAACATAGGGATATATACACAGGTTCTAAAACTATGAAGAGAAAATTATCATATAATTCACAATACTGGTGTAATTTGGAGAGAAATGGATGGATTCAGCCTCTCAGAATCATTTCAAGTGAGTGTGTCCAGTGAAGGCTTCTTCCAAGCCTGACTGGTTGTCATTACACGAGCATTCCCTTCACAGTGGTACAGTTGACTGCAATTGTTTTTTACATTTACTGCATATGTAATATTTGTAGGAAGTGTCCAGAATAGAAGCTCAATACACAAATCTCAGCAAATTTTGAATTGCTAGCAACAAGCTATTGAAAGTCAATTTATAGAAGATGCCTATCAAAACTAATTTTCCTGAAGTCCTGAAATATGTGTAACAAACAGTTTAAAAGCATTATAACAGAAAAACTAGACATTAAAAGACATCAATGTATAATAAAATAAATGGAAAGACAACATAAGTATTTTAAAAAAAGACTAAACATCACCATGGTCTAAACTCTCCCAAATAGATCTTCTCTTTTATGAAGTTTCATGAAATTCACAAACAAGTTTGTTTTGTTTGTTGGTGAACTAAAGAAAACCTACTTCTAAAAACTCAGAGAGCACAAAAATGTCTAAGAATAGCCAAGATGTACAAAACACTCTTAGGGAGTGTTATAGATTATCGAAGGGAATTAGTACCATTATAGAAAGATGTACCTATCTATCCCTTTCAGACAACAAAAATGCCATTTAATTATTATTCTATGATAACAAGTTATTAGTAAACACATAATCATATTTGAGTACTTGACAAGGTAGTCCAACAGAATTTAGTATTCATATGCCATGTTCAGATAAGGAAACTCTCCACCCTAATATTTGAGCAAATCTATTTAATTTATCAGTTTATCATGCTTTTTTAACAAACAGAAATGTATTCATTTTCAACAGCCATAATAGAAGCTACAATTTCTTCCCCTGCTAGAATTCTTGAGTAAAATCCCTGGAATTCCATTTAAAATCATCCAAAGGAAAAGAACAGATGTCAGAAACCTATCACACATGCTCAGGGAAAGAAAAAAGGTGAAGAACTTTTAACAAATGAAAAATAATCCATTTTTTGAAAACTGACTGATTTTTTGCTCCTTTGGAAATACTGCATTTATCTCTCAAACTCCATTTATGAAATGCATTTTATATTTCATGAAAGATAGAGGCTCAAATAATAGAACAAATCCTTTCAAGTTGACAAACCCAGGGAGGGTGGTGCTGGCTGGAATACAGACACTTCTGACTCCAGGGTCAAGTCATCTCATCATGTGACACATCCTCCTATCCCCCTCCTGCTCACTGAAGTGCTCAAGGACCACCCTCCCAGGAGACACTGCACTGTGCCTGCTGTGTGACCACAATGTATTTTGCTTAGCACGTTCTTCCACCACCTCACTGTGGTAGGTTTTCCTTGTCCTTTATTATAGTCAACCACCCCGTCCCCCCCCACCCCCCACCAGCCTTCAAAGTCTAAGAAAATTCAGAAGGCAGTAATTATGTCTGTCTTTCCCCTCAGTACCACTATCCAACTCACTGCACACCAATTTTATTTCCAAGGAATGAAAACTGGGCTTGAGGGAAGAAAATTTTCATACCCCAAGGGGTTTGCTTTTTTATTTATTTATTTATTTTTTTTTTTTGAGACGGAGTCTCTCTCTGTTGCCCAGGCTGTGGAGTGCAGGGGCGCGATCTCAGCTCACTGCAAGCTCCGCTTCCCGGGTTCACGCCATTCTCCTGCCTCAGCCTCCCGAGTAGCTAGGACTACAGGCGCCCACCACCATGCCTGGCTAATTTTTTGTATTTTTAGTAGAGACGGGGTTTCACCGTGTTAGCCAGGATGGTCTCGATCTCCTGACCTCGTGATCCGCCCGCCTCGGCCTCCCAAAGGGCTGGGATTACAGGCGTGAGCCACCGCACCCAGCCGGGGTTTGCTTTTTATATGAAGAGTATACCAAAAGATTTCTCTCGGTACCAAGGCATTTGGCTGCTTCCCTGAGAGGCTTCACCCCTATACCTCAGGCTGTCCACTATGAGATGACTCTACAGCCGATATGCACTGGACACTCCAAAAGACATGCCTGCTGTGGAAATCTGGGATCATCCCCAGACAGTTCTGAAGCCCAGAAACAGGCAAAGACAGGAGAGTGGCTGAGGACATATCACCCTAAAGAGTTTTCAAAGGGGAACCACAACCCATAGATATCCTGAGAAGGTGTCAATGCCTAGGGAAGGTAAAAGGAGGAGAGGCGCAGAGATCTCTTACATCAAAGTGTTGGGATTATTCTGTTTTTCTTCATGTGGAGTGTTTAAAAACATAAATATTTTAAAAAGTCATCCACAGCTCTGTGAAAATAGACAATTAAAATGCTTACATCTCTTTGAAATGTACAAAAAAGGACAAATAGTTTGTAATGTGAGGTGGAGAAAGAAAGTTGACATTTGGGAATTTGGGGAATTAACTGGAGATGTAGTATTTTGCCGCAAGCCCTAGAATAATTAGACTGGAGGAAAATACTGGTGGATTTGAGACCCTGCTTGACATACATTTGGGAAATGCAGAGAAAAACCGGTTCCCCCGTGGAGTGTTGAAATAATCAAATAGGAGAAAATTAGACTGAGGTGGCTATAGCTCCGACTTCCTATCTAGGGAAATTAAAATGTAGCTAAATATATTTATTGCAAATTACTAACTTAGAAAGGAAAGGAAATTCAGGCTTAATCAACCACAAATGGCTCTGATCACAGAACGAGAAAATTTCTACCTGGGTAGTCCAAATAAGGCAGCTACATTACTATACCCAATGAATTACTGCATGTGGTTTACTTCTCAAGAACCTTACAAAAGCCTCTTACTCAAACCCCTCCCGGGGACTCCCAAACCGCAAACCATGGCTGGAGGCCTCCCAATTCATTTATCTGTTTGCTCGATTAAACTAATATTTGAATGGTGCCTCAGTTTAATTTTCAACAGGAGAAGGGAGAGACTGGGGACCCTCCGGGCCACAGCTCCCGCCATGCAGGAACCCCGCACCCCAAGTGGGGATTCCCCCGATGAACCTCCCGTGGTCCCCGCACAACCCGGGCAGAGGCGGGGCTGCGGGGGCAGAGTTGCCCAGAGAGGGGTCCTGATGGGGCCAAAGTGGCCGGGCAGGAACGAACCAGGATGCCGGCCCCGCCTCACGCCGCAGCCGGAGGGGACAGAGGCCCGAGCAGCGCTGGAGGGGACTCGGGTCCCAGACCCCGGAGCTGACCCCAGGGGAGGAGGCCCGGTCCTGCCTCAGCCGGTTCCAGCCGGGACCAACCAACGGCCCAACCCCTTGGAAAGCCAGGCTGCCCACACTCACCATGTCCTGGCGTCCTCCTCATAAATTTCTCAGTTCGTGCAGGTCACTGAGCCACAGAAGCTACTGCACAGCCATTTAGGGCATCTAGGCGCGAAGGAGACAAAGCAATGGAGACCAGAGGGGACCCGGAGCCAGGAGCGCAAACTCAGGAAACAAAGGACCAGCCAGGCGAGGAAGACCGCCCCCACCTCTGCAGTTCATCACCTGATGACAGTTTTCACCCCAGCACCAGTGATTGGATAATAGGGCTTCAGGCTCCGCCCCTTCAGGTCCTGAGTGACAGAAGATGTGCGCCAACTCGTGGCCAGGTGAGGACAGAGTGGAAAGTTCCAAGCTGCAGCACCTGTGAGGCAGGACTTCCTCCTTCTGCTGAAGCCCGGCCCTCACTGTGGGACGTTTGCATTTAACCTTGTATATAAGGTTATTTTTATTTAGAAATTACATACATGTGGCCAGGCATGGTGGATCTCACCTGTAATCCCAGCACTTTGACAGGCTGAGGCGAGAGGAACTCTTGAAACCAGGAGTTTGAGACCAGTCTGGACAAGATAGTGTGAGCGCACCGCCCCCGCCTTTTCTACAAAAAAAAAAAAAAGAGAGAGAAAATATTAGCCAGGCGTGATCACACTTGTCTGTGGTCCCAGCTGGGCCACTGTACTGCAGCTTGGGTGACAGAGCAAGATCCTCTTTCTCTTTCTCTGTCTCCCTCACTTTGTGTGTGTGTGTGTGTGGGGTGTGTGTGTGTGTGTGTGTGTGTGTATTATTCAAAGTGAAAACAATATAATGACAATTATTTTATTTATTTTTTTATTTTTTGAGACGAAGTCTAGCTCTGTCACCCAGGCTGGAGTGCAGTGGCATAATCTCGGCTCACTGTAACCTCCGCCTCCAGGGTTCAAGTGATTCTTCTGCCTCAGCCTCCTGAGTAGCTGGGACTACAGGTGCGCTCCACCACACCCAGCTAATTTTTTGTATTTTTAGTAGAGATGGGGTTTCACCATGTGGACCAGGCTGGTCTGGAACTCCTGACCTCGTGATCCGCCCACCTCGGCCTCCCAAAGTGCTGGGATTACAGACATGAGCCACCGCACCCGGCCATTTTATATTTATTTTTTGAGAGAGAGTCTCACTCTGTCACCCAGGCTGGATTACAGTGGTGCAACCTGGGCTCACTGCAACCTCTGCCTCCCAGGTTCAAGCGATTCTTCTGCCTCAGGCTTCCAAGTAGCTGGGATTACAGGCATGCACCACCATGCCCGGCTAATTTTTGTATTTTTAGTAGAGATGGAGATTCCCCATGTTGGCCAGGTTGGTTTCAAACTCTGGGGCTCAAGTGATCCACCTGCCTCGGCCTCCCAAAGTCCTGGGATTACAGGCATGAGTCAGCAAGGGCTTGGCCAATGAGAATTATTTTTAAATTTTAGATTTTACAATCTTTCTGGCCTCTTGACTTTTGAGGCAGCCTAAGCTTTTAAAATAGGCAATCCTGCATTGTAGCAATGTGCAATACAAGTAATAGAAGTAAAATGTGGCAGTATGAAAAATATCTTCTAGGAAAATTGCAATCAAATGACAGCAAGACTGGTCAGAATTATGCAAAGTACACATTAAGTCAAAACTGAAATAAGAGACAAAGAAGGATATTATATAATGATAAAAGTGTCGATTTACTGGGGAAACTGTATTAATAATATATACACACTTCACCTCAGGGTTCCCAAGCATATAAAGCTAGCCTTGACACAAATGTAAAAAGAAATAGATATGCAAAAATACTAAGAGTCACAATTATCCTACTATCAGTAATGAATAATGAAATCAGACAGAATATTAACACGAGAACAGAGGATTTGAATAACACTGCAAACTGTGTAAACCTAAAAGACATAGAAAACACTACTCACAGTGAACAGAAGTGAAAAAGAAAAAGAAAAAAAAAGACACTCCACACAACAACATCAGAATACACCATCTTTTCAATAGGTCATGAAACCTTCTCCTGGGTAGATGACCTACTAGGACACAAAACAATTTTACTAAAGTTTAAAATATTAAAATATGGGCTGGAATGGTGGCTCATACCTATAATTCCAGCATTTTAGGAGGCTGAGGTGGGAGGATTGAGTGAGTTTAGGAGTTCAAGTCCTGCCTGGGCAGCATAAGGAGACCGTGTCTCTACAAAATAAAAAAAAAAAAATTAGCTGGGCATGATGGCACATACTTGTGCTTCCAGCTACTCAGGAGGCTCAGGTGGGAAGATTGCTTGACACTGGGAGATCCAGGCTGTGGTTAGCCATGATTGAGCTGCTGTGCTCCAGCCTGAGCAACAGAGCAAAACTCTGTCTCAAAAAAAAAATGGTTAAAATATTACAAACTGTCATTTTTATTAAAAGGGAATAAAATTAGAAATTAATAGTGGAAGAAATACTGGAAAATCTACAAATATTCAGAAATTAAACAACACACTCTTGTGTTTTTTTTTTTTTTTTCTTTGAGACAGAGTCTTGCTATGTCACCCAGGCTGGAGTGCAGTGGTGCAATCTCAGCTCACTGTAACATCTGCCTCCTGTTTTTAAGTGATTCTCTTGCCTCAGCCTCCCAAGTAGCTGGGACTAGAGGTGCCCGCCACCATGACTGGCTGATTTTTTTTTTTGAAATGGAGTCCCACTCTGTTGCCCAGGCTGGAGTACAGTGGCATGATCTTGGCTCACTGTAACCTCCGCCTCCCAGGTACATGAGATTCTCCTGCCTCGGCCTCCCAAGTAGCTGGGATTACAAGTGCCTGCCACCACGCCCGGCTAATTTTTTGTATTTTTAGTAGAGACAGGGTTTCACTGTGTTAGCCAGGATGGTCTTGAACTCCTGACCTCATGATCCGCCCACCTCGGCCTCCCAAAGTGCTGGGATTACAGGCATGAGCCACCGCACTCGGCCACAATCGGCTAATTTTTGTATTTTTAGTAGAGAAAGGATTTCTCCATGTTTGCGAGGCTGGTCTTGAACTCCTGACCTCAGGTGTTCTGCCTACCTCAGCCTTCCAAAGTGCTGGGATTACAGGCATGAGCCACTGCGCCCGGCCAACAACACACTCTTGAGCATGCTCCTATTCAAGGTTTGGAAGATAATATTGTGAAGACATCCACATTAACCAAAGTGATCTAAATCAAATTTTAACTGTCATTTTATTTTGCGGAAATGCAAAAAAAAATTCTAAAACTTATATGGAATCTAAAGGGACTATAAAGGGCCAAACAACCTTCAAAAATAGAAATAATACTGGAGTCATCCCACTCCTGGACTTCATAATGTATCACTATGGTAATACTATGATAATACAGGGTAAAACTATGGTAGCCAAACTGATTGGAACTGGCATAAAGGCAAGACAGACAGACCAATGGAACAGAATAGAGCACAGAAATAAGCTCTCAAATATATGGCTAAGTGAAGAGTTATTTGTATATCCATATGCATTGCAGAATTATTCACAAAAGTGGATAGGTGGAAGCAACCCATACCTCCCTCAATGAGTGAGTGGATAAAGACAATTTGGAATATACAAATAATGAAATACTATCCAGTTTTTTAAAAGCAGAAGATCTGATAATTTTTACACTAAGGATAAATCTTGAGGACATTATGTAAGTAAAATAAGCCAGTCACAGAAGGACAGACACTGTGTGATTCCCGTTAAATAAGACATCTAAAGTAGTTAAACTCCTAGAAACAGAAAGTAGAATAGTATTAGTCAGAGCCTTAGGGGAGGAGATAAAGGGGTAGTTGTCGTTTCATGGGTATTGAGTTTTAGTTTTGCAATAGAAAAACATTCTAGATATATGTTGCATAACCATGGGAATATATGTAATATTATTTAACTATGTACTTAAAGTATTTAAGTTTATAAATCTTATGTGTTTTTCACTATATAAAAAAAGAAAAACTTTCTAAAGAGATACGTATTTATAAATCTTTTCAAAAATTACCATCAACTCATCAAAATGTCAGACAAACATTAAAGAGCCCAGGTGCAGTGGCTCATCCATGCAATCCAAACACATTGGGAGGATGAGGAGGGAGAATAGTTTGAGGCCAAAAGTTGGAGACCAGCCTGGGCAACGTAATAAGACCTCATGTGCAATTCATAAGCAGAAGCAAACAGGCAAATCAAGAAATAAATGAAACTTAAAACATCACACTCTTGACCTCATGTTCAAGAGTCAGAAAATTTAATATTATTAAGATGTCAATACTACTCACAGTGAAGCACAAATTCAAAGTATTTTCTTTCAAAATCCAAATGTTACATTTTTGCAGAAATGTTATTTTGAGTCCTAAATTTCATATGGAATCTCAAAGGACAATGAGGAGCCAAAATCACTTTAGAGAAGAACAAAGTTAGAGGTATCACACTTCCTGATTGCAAAACAGATTACAAAGCTATGGAGATACAAACAGAAAGACAAATAGCTCATAGAACAGAATAGAGAACCCAGACATAAACCCTCATGAATATCATCAAATACTTCAATCAAGTTGCCATGACTGAGCAACGGGGAAAGAACAGACTCTAACAGATAGTGTTATAAAACTGAATATCAAAATGGACGAAAATGAAATTGGACTTTTCACTTGCACCATATACAAAAATATCTTCAACAAATCAAACACTTAAATTTATGTAAGATAGCTATACAACTCTTAAAATAAAATATAGGGTAAACAATCATGACATTTGTCTTTGTAATTTTTTTTAATATGACATTAAAAGCAGAAGTAACAAGAAAAAAAAAAGAGAAATGAGACTACATCAAATGCCACCTAAGGGCCTGACGTGGTGCTCACGTCTGTAATCCCAGAACTTTGGGAGGCCAAGGTGGGTGGATCATCTGAGGTCAGGAGTTCAAGACCAGTCTGGCCATCATGGTGAAACCCCGTTTCTACCAAAAATACAAAAAGTAGCTGAGCGTGGCGGTGGATGCCTGTAATCACAGCTACATGGGAGGCTGAGTCAGGAAAGTCGCTTGAACCCAGGAGGCAGAGATTGCAGTGAGCTGAGCTGTTGCCATTGCACTCCAGCCTAGGCAACAAGAGCAAAACTTGGTTTCAAAAATAAAAAAAAAAGGACTGTGGCCTCTGCCCGGAACACTCCGCCCTCCACTTCTCCCACCCTGCAGCCTCGAAGACCGCTTCAGCCTTTACCTCTGCTGCCCCTGCTGTGCCATGGAGAAGAGCCCAAGCTGCCAGAGTCTTGGCTCCCAGCAGGCGGCGGCTTGGCCCCCCACTATGGACTCTTTGTCCAGGGTCAACTGTATTATGAAGAAGTAATTCCAGGAGGCTATCACCTGAACCAGTAAAGCTTGGATTATGCCCAAGGAAGGAGATAACCTGGATGCAGATGACCAGAAAGCATTATGTTAAGAGCCATTGACATTTGAAGATCATCAGAAGGGAAGATAAAACATCTCAAAAATTGTAATTGCCTCCACTTCTCATTCAGAGAATTCAGTGCATACAAAATCAGCTTCTGTTGTATCATCAGATTCCATTTCAACTTCTGCCAACAACTTTTCTCCTGATTTTAGGGTCCTGAGGGGGCCTAACAAGTTAGCAGAAATGGAAGAACCACCCTTGCTTCAAGGAGAAAATATTAAAGACATGGCCAAAGATGTAACTTGTATATGTGCATTCACTGGTGTTGCACGAGGAATTCTGACTGACACAAATCATAGGTTATACTTCAAAACCATGGGACAGGATCCACCAATTTTTTTAGATGCTTCTCTTGGTGATAAGTAGAGTAGAAAAAATTTGTGGTGCTTCTAGTCGAGGTGAAAACTTTTATGAACTAGAAACTGTGTGTAAGGATATTAGGAATGTATGATATGCTCATAAACCTGAGGGGCAAACAAGAATATCCATATTTGAGAATCTAATGAAATATGCATCTCCTGTCTCTAATAACCTGCCTCTTTTTGCTTTTGAATACAAAGAAGTATTCCCTGAAAATGGGTGGAAGCTATATATATACTATTTTGGAGTATAGAAGGCAGGGAATTCCAAATGAAAGGTGGAGAATAACAAAGATAAATGAACGATATGAACTTTGTGATATATACCCTGCCCTCCTGGTTGTGCCAGCAAATATTCCTGATGAAGAATTAAAGAGAGTGGCATTCTTCAGATCAAAAGGACATATCCCAATTTTATCATGAAGTCATCCTGAAAGTCAAGCCACAGTCACTCGGTGTAGCCAGCCCACGGTTAGAGTAAGTGGAAAGCGAAACAAAGATGAAAAATACCTTCAAGCTATCATGGATTCCAATGCCCAATCTCACAAAGTCTTTATATTTGATGCCCAGCCAAGTGTTAATGCTGTTGCCAATAAGGCAGAGGGTGGAGGTTATGAAAGTGAAGATGCCTATCAAAATGCTGAACTAGTTTTTCTGGATATCCACGATATTCGTGTTATGAGAGAATCATTACAAAAACTTAAGGCGATTGTGTACGCCAACATTGGGGAAACTCACTGGTTGTCTAACACGGAATCTACTCATTGGCTAGAACATATTAGGCTTATGCTTGCAGGGGCTCTTAGGATTGCTGACAAGGTAGAGTCAGGGAAGATGTCTGTGGTAGTGCATTGCAGTGATGGCTGGGATCGCACAACTCAGCTCACTTCCCTTAACATGCTCATGTTGGGTGGATACTATCAAACCATCCGAGGATTTAAAGTCCTTGTGGAGAAAGAATGGCTAAGCTTTGGACTTGGATTTCAAGTAAGAGTTGGCCATGGAGATAAAAACGGTGCAGATGCAGACAGATCACCTGTTTTTCTTCAATTTATTGACTCTGTCTGGCAGATGACAAGACAGTTTCCCACCACATTTAAATTCAATGAGTATTTTCTCATTACCATTTTGGATCACCTCCACAGCTGCTTATTCAGAACATTCCTCTGTAACAGTGAACAACAAAGAGGAAAAGAGAATCTTCCAAAAGGGACTGTGTCGCTGTGGTCTTACATAAATAGCCAACTGGAAGACTTCACTAATCCTCTCTATGGGAGCTATTCCAATCATGACCTTTATCCAATAGCCAGCATTCGCCACCTAGAGCTCTGGGTGGGATATTACATAAGGCGGAATCCACGGACGAAACCACAGGAACCTATTCACGACAGATAAAAAGAACTTTTTGCTAAACGAGCAGAGCTTCAGAAAAAAGTAGAGGAACTACAGAGAGTGATTTTAACAGATCAATCTCATCCTCAGAGACAGCCAACTCTCCTGCACAATGTGTCACTCCTGTCCAAACTGTGGTATAAAGGATTGTAAGATCAGGGGCATGATTGCTACACACTCTTCATTACACTGGCAGCTCTATGAGTAGAAAGTCTTCCGAATCTAGAACCCATCTATGAGAGAAAGTTCACTCACTTTATTTATTTTAAATCTCTCTAGGATGAGTTTAGAACTGTAGCAGTGCAGGTGGCTTAAGTGAAATAACTCCGTATGTAATTACACGATTATGGCACTAATCTTTTAAGTATCCAAAGAATATTAAAATACTTCAATCCTGGATCCACAGTGAGAACAAGTTTCTATTAAAAGGCAAATGCTGTTACAAATTTTGGCATCAGGTGATATTAAAATAAAACCATTTAGAAATACACTCTGTGCTCACTGTGCAGAGGAACATCAGTTTTCAAACCACTGGGCCTTGAAGTCATGACAGATCAAAATTATCTGATACCCTTTCTCCATTCTAGGTTTTTCTTTTTTGCAGTAATTGATTTACCTTGATCACTTTTCAGCTTCCATATTCTTCATATAGTAAAAGGCAAAGTGTTGAAGATATTATTGTGTAGCAGTAGTTGAAAATTGTTGCTGTCATTATTTACATACTTAACAGGTATTAGCAAGTTGATCCAAAATTAGAGGCCTTATGGATGTGCTTGGGGGAAGATGAAGGGGAGGAAGTAGCCATACAGGGGTTCAAAGAATTCCGTGCCCTTCAGATTAGCCCAATTACCAGAAACATCATGGAAGATATTTTAAAAACTAATTATTTACTACAGTGTATTTCACTGGTTTTGTGTTTTCTGAATACACAGAAGCTAATTGGCAAGTTTGTAAGAAGTATTTAAAAATCTTACTATGATTGACACTTTTTCTGAAGCTTGTATAAATAGCTTATGGTGAGAAGTACTATGCTCAAATTTTACATTACATTTTTATCTTTGCAAATCCTATAATTCCGCCAAATGATTAAGTCTACCGAAGAACATATTACATGTAAAAGATGCATTACAATTGCAAAGCCAGTAAAAGAAATCTTGCTTCACTATTCACCTGCTACAAATAAGAGTTTGGTGCTGGTAGAAACATTTGATTTTGATATCTATTTTATTCTATATAAGAGCCATACGTAATGTACTGTTAAAAAAGGAGCTTCTGTCCCTTGGTCTTTTAATTAAAAGAAATTCCAAGTGACTTTTAAACTTTAAAAAAGAAAAAAAAAGCCACCTAAGAAATGAGAAAAAATATTGCAAATAATATATTTGATAGAAGTTAATATCCAGAATGTATAAACAGCTTTTAAACTCAACAAAAAAGTGAATAACCCAATTTAAAAATGGGCAAAACTCTCAATAGATGTTCCTAGAAAGCGCATATACAAATTCCCAAGAAGAATTTGAAGAGATGCTCAAAATTACGAATCTTTAGAGAAATAAAAGCAAAATCTTAATGAGCTATTACCTCACACTCATTAGGATGGCCACTATCAAACCAGAAAAAATAACAAATGTTTTCAAGGATGTAGAAAAATTGGGACACTTGTGCACTGATGGTAAAAAAAATAGTAATAATGCAGACATTATAAAAAATAGTACAGAGGTTTCTCAGAATTTCTGGATATCTAACTAAATGTGCAAAGCAGGACCTGAAAGAAACATTTGCACAACCATGTGTATAACAGAACTACTCTCAAAATACAAAAGGTAGAAGCTACTTAAATGTCCCTTGATAGACAAATAAGTAAAGAAAATATGATATATGCATTTTATGATACATATTTTATCATATAATACATATTTTATCATATGGTATACAATGAAAAATTATTTAAAAAGGAAATCTTATCACATGCTACAATAACAATAAATGTTTAGGACATGATGTTAAGTGAAATATGCCAAGAAACAAAGTGACAGTGAGTGTATGATTCCACCTAGGAGATATCTTAAGTAGTCTAATCATAGAAACAAAAAGTAGAAGGTGTTTGTCTGGGGCTTAGGAGAAGGCAAAATGGGCAGTTGTTGTTTAATGGGTATTAAGTTTTAGTTTTGCAGTGGAAAAGCTCTGGAAGCCTGTTGCAAAACAATGCGGATATATGTAATACTACTAAATTATGCAATTACAAAGGTATAGAATCATAAATTTTGTTATGTGTTTTTATTACAATTAAAAATATGGTAAAGTGAAACACAAAAGAGATACAGACTTATAAACTTTTGAGAATATTACCTTCAAATTACAAAAGTATTTTCCTCACATAAACATAATATGGATTCATCAATAAATACATGGGTGAATTAAGAGTATTTACATGACTACTCTCCTGAACAAGATAAAACAACTTTCCACACCAGCCAGAAAAGAAATATGCAAGATAAGTTGTGAACAAATGGAATATATTTATAGAGACAAACAAACATACCTGCTTTTACTAGTGATAGATATGGCTGATTCGTATTTTAATTAAACCCCGCATTGACTTAACGTGTGCACATAGAGATGCAGATTTATATCCAAAATCACAATACATAGGTAAAACCAAACACAATACACGAGTGTCAAGGAACCTGTCCTAAAAAAGAAACACAGTAATACTAAATTGCAAAACAAGAATGAGAGAAACATTAACCAATAAACTCCTACATAAAACATAGATGTACTATTAGGGAAGAATCCTCCTAGATAACTACAGTTTTCAACTGTGACTGTGCACCCGTGGTGAGCAGGGATTTTGAATCATGACTGCGTTGGGGAACGCTCAAGGGGGCAGACAGTGCCACCTCCAGAGAGGCCACTGCTGCGATATGGGGCACACCGGGCCGTGCGGGTTGGGGCAGCTGAAGCGCCGGCTCGGGAGTCTCCGAGGGCGCCCCCGCCCAAGAGACACCGCTCATGGCCTCGAGCGCCCGGCAGGACACCGACACTCTGGGGTCCCTCCTCTTCCTGCTGCTGCTGCTGCCCTTGCTGCGATCCTCTGCGCCTGCAGTCCCCACTGGGCGCCTGACCCCTTCCTAGAGTGCGGAGGTCCTGTTCCTTCTAGAGCGACAGACAACTTCTCCCGGCCTCCTTCCTTGCTCCCCTGGCAGGTGCAGGACCCGAGATCTGAGCTGGTCCCGCGTCTCTGCGGAGCTGGGCGCCCGATTGTGAAAACAAGGAGGCGAGCTGCTGGGAGAAGGGGCAACAGAAACGCCAGGCTCATGGGGCCGCTGGCGGCGACGCGGACAGCGCTGGCTGCTGCCTAGACCAGATGGTCAGAGGTACCAGAGGTCGCCATCGTCCCCACCCTTTGTCCCCTAACCGGCATTCATACATTCTGTGCTCAAGAAAGGGAGGCGGCAGCAGGAGCTGCTGCTCCAGGAGGCGGAGTGGCCTGGCAGGGGGCACACAGTTGCCATCTGCTGCCAGCCGAGCTTGTCTGCAGCCTGGACCCGTGAATGCTCCCCGTTGTACAGGACTCACTGCAGCCCTTGTCCTGCTTGCTCCCCCGCCTGCTGTGCAAAATGCTCAGGTACCAGATCTCCGGCATTCCTGGCAAGTGTAGCGCGGTGGGGAGGCAGCAGGGAGGAGGGGTTTGCCAAGAGCCCTGAAGAGAGGTTCTTGGCATAGGGAGGAAAGAGAGGTGGCTGGCTGGTTCTAGTTGTAGGTAGGGGAGCGGCAAACCCCATGGAACCTTGTCTTTTCAGGAAGACTTCGGTTCAATTTTTTAAAACTGTTTCTTATTTCTTTATTATTATTATTTTTTTTAGCAACTAACATCTGCATTTTTTAAAATTTTACTTTAGGTTCCAGGATACACTTGCAGAACGTGAAGGTCTGTTACATAGGTATACACTTGCCATGGTGGTTTGCTGCACCTATCAACCCATCATCTAGATTTTAAGCCCCACCTTCATTAGTATTTGTCCTAATGTTCTCCTTCCCCTTTCCCCCATCCACTCCCCCAGACAGGCGCCAGTGTGTGATATTCCCCTCCCTGTTTCCATGTGTTCTCATTGTTCAGCTCCCACTTATGAGTGAGAACATGCAGTGTTTGGTTTTCTGTTCTCGAGTTAGTTTGCTGAGAATGATGGTTTCCAGCTTCATTCATGTCCCTGCAAAGGACATGGACTCATTCTTTTTTAAGCCTGCACAGTAGCATGGTATATGTGTGCCACATTTTCTTTATCTAGTCTATCATTGATGAGTAGTTGGGTAGATTCCAAGTTTTTGTTATTGTAAATAGTGCTGCAAAGACATATGTATGCGTCTTTATAGTAGAATGATTAAAGAGCTTCTGCACAGCAAAAGAAATTATCATCAGAGTGAACAGGCAACCTACAGAATGAAAGAAAATTTTTGCAATCTATCCATCTAACAAAGATCTAATATCTAGAATCTACAAGGAACTTAAAACAAATTTACAAGAAAAAAACAAGCCCTATCAAAAAGTGGGCAAATGATATAAACAGACACTTCTCAAAAGAAGACATTTATGGGTCCAACAAACATATGAAAAAAAGCTCATCATCACTGGTCATTAGAGAAATGAAAATCAAAACCACAGTGAGATATCATCTCACAGCAGTTTGAATGGCAATCATAAATTTATTTCTAAGAATTTTGTTTTTGAGTGCTATTATAAATAAGATTGTGTGGGCTTCTAAACCTTTGTGCCAGTCCAAACTCCTGTCTTTATTCTTAGTGACTCCAACAAAATTAGAAAGTGTCAAGTCATGCTATTGCCTTGAGAGAGTGGGAGAGAAGCCAGACCTTTAGAGTACAGTGGAGAGGTTGGGGTGTTTGATATGTGTTTCAGTTTTCTCTTTCTTTGCAGAGAAACTAATAGAGTGTATCTCTCACTTATTCTGCCTTATGAAAATGAGAGGATCTGAATCGAATCTGTAATAGCTATAATATTTATTTGAATTCGTGAATTAACGAGGAGACTGGGAGGGACTAATTTCCTGCATCTGTGATTCCAGGTTTCATGGCCCTTCTTTTGCCCTGGTGGCCATTTAGCACCAGGTTTTAAACCATCTGTATTTGTACTGCTTCTCTATTTCTCACTGGACATTGCTGAGTTTGCAGATAGCGTTCCACGATTGTTTCCTAGCCTACATCTCTCTGGCATTGTCTCTCTGAATCTCTAGCAATGACTGAAGAAACAATTTGGGACATTTTTATTCCAGTTCTAACGTTTCTCCATGAATTCTGTCATGTGTTTGATCACCCAGAGTCCTTATTAATTGGAGAAATTGGTATCTTCAGTCTCTCTTCATCATTCTCTGATCCCAAAATTAATTGGGTGAGCAGAAAATCTGGAAAGAGAAATGGGTGGTTTAAAAACCACTGGCCAGGCCCTGTGGTGCGACAGGCAGAGCTGAGCGCTGGCCAAGCCAGAAGATACCCGGTTGCCCGTCTTCCTAGGACCAGGCCCCCGTCGGCAGCCCATTGCTCAGCCTTAGACACAACTCTGTTGCCGATCAAGTTTCTCATTATCTCTGGCAGAAGTATTTCTAGAGAACTCCACTGGGCTGGGCACAGTGGCTCATGCCTGTAATCCCAGCACTTTGGGAGGCCAAGGTGGGCAGATCATTTGAAGTTAGGAGGTGGAGACCAGCCTTGCCAACATGGTGAAACTCCGTCTCTACTAAAAATACAAAAATTATCTGGATGTGGCAGTGGGTGCCTATAGTCCCAGCTACTCTGGAGGCTGAGACACGAGAATCTCTTGAACCTGGACAGCAGACGTTGCAGCGAGTTGAGATTGTGCCACTGCACTCCAGCCTGGGCAACAAAGTCAGACTCCATTCCCCACCCACCCCCGCCCCCCAGAAAAAAGAAAGAAAGAAAAAGAAAACTCCACTGACATTACGGAAAATAATTTTAGTTTCTTAATGTGTTTGTAAATAATCATTTAGAATAAAATGCCTTTCATCTTCCTTTTTTTCTTTAACTGTAGCAAAGTGCCCATTATCTATTGTCCTCTTGACTTCAAACCTGCTGTCATTTAAAATAAAGCCTGAAAAACTATTTTTATTGTTCTTTATTCTGAGTCCAATCTTGCCTCTCCTATACTCAGGGCTGGGACAAAAACAGGATTTCCATCCATAATATGGACATTCACTTTTAGAAGGCATGTACTCCCTGATCGATTATTTAATTATTTAACATAAAAATTAATTTAACTGTGCTGAAAAGTAAAGGGCTAGGGAATTGGCCTGAAAGAAAATACTTCAGATAGCAACAGAATCTGGTTTTATAATAGAGGTTTTGTATTCCAGGGGACAAAAACTGCGTAGATGTGTGTTTATTACTGGCAACAGTCAAGCAGATGGGAGACAGGGAGAGTGATAGGGGCCTTCACGAACATGAAGAGCAGGTGTTTCAGTGCAGCTGCTGGATTGGAGAATCATCAAAGGTCTGAACTATCAACCCAAAGGATGCCTCTATCCCACAGCCACACAGGTTTGGGGTAGCTCATTGCCCTGGGATGCTGCTTCCTCCAGATAGCAGAGAGCTGGGGTCTTTTTACTGCCCTTGGTCCTCAGGCTCCTTCAGTCCCTTGAGAGACATTGAACTCTAGGGGGCTCACAGCCCTGAGGACCCTTATCCTTCTCTGGAGCCTCTTTGAGAAAGCTCACCAGGTCCTAGCCTTGAAGCAGCCTGGGACAGAGGACCCAGATGTAGCTGTCGGCGTTGCAGGAATGAAAACTGCATTATGGGCTTCAGGTAAGACAGTAGGCCAATGTGCTGTCTGTTGGGAGCTGCAGTCTCAGTGGTGCCATCAACTAGCCGTGGGATCATTGGTGAAGGACTTCACCTATCATGGCCTCTGTCTTTCAACTCTAAATTGGGGGCAATAGAGTCTCTCCAAGGGGTCTCGGGTGCAAAAATTTGATTTTATTGCCTGTGCATGTCAGTCTCAGCAGCTTCAGCCTCAGAGACTAAACCAGCTCTATTAGAGTTTGGAGTCTGCACTTCAGGGTGTGTGTGCATGCGTGCATCTGTGCATGTGTTTGTATGTTTATATGTGTGCAGGTATGTGCATGCCTGTGTGGTGAGTGGAGTGTGTTGTGAGGTGGAAACTGGGGAGGTATGTGTTATAGATGTGCATGTGCATGTCTCTGGGTCTGAGTGCCTGTGTGCAGGGAGCGGGGACTGTGTGATATAAATGACAGAAAACATGAAAGGAAGAACCAGATCTTGAATGGCCGACAGATGGCCAGTTATGATCTCTTTATTCTGCTCTAATAGAACCTGTGAGGTATGCTTCCTGTGAGCAGACACAGTCCTCCTCTGGGCTGCTCTAATCTGATTTCCCATACCCCCAAACCCAGCACTGTGCCCAATATGCTCCTCCATCTTCCTGCAGGTCACCAGGTGAGAGGCACCTGCAGTTGCAGACTCACATGTTGCCACTGAGCATCACTCTGGGTCCTGTATCCTCAGCAACACCGGTTACAGGCTCAGCTGTCCTTGTGCTTTGCTAATTGAGACCCAAATCAGGGCAAGATTCCATTTGAAAACCTGGAAATGAACAATTTACTCTCTCTGCCTTGTGCTTTACCTTCTATCTCCAAAAATGAGTTTTCACAGTAAGCTCAATGTATTTGGGCCGTGTAGTCCCCCCTTTTCTTTCCCTTATTTTTTTCTTTACTTTTTTTTCTTAGCTTTTTGTTTCTATTGCCCTGGTCATTTTCATAGAGATGTCAACACTGCACTTTCTACCCTGAGAAGCTGGATCTCAGGGTAGAAAGATCTACTTGTCCAGGTCACTCAGGGCCAGGACAAAAACAGGATTTCCACCCATAATATGAACATTCACTCTTAGAATGCATGTACTCCCCTGATGGAAGAGTTAATTATTTAACATAGGAATTAACTTAACTGTGTTACAAAGTAGGGTGCAAGGCAATTGGCCCAGAGGAAAATAAGATAGCAACAGGATCTGGTTTTATAATAGAGGTTTTGTATTCCAGGATATTCCAAGGGACAAATGATGCTTAGACATGACCATATTTACTGCTGGTAACAGTCAAGCATACGGGAGACAGGGAGAGAGATAAGCGCCTTCATGAACATGAGGACCTCCGGCTCCTCCTGGTGGGCACCTACAGCCCAATTTTGCACTATTGGATGAACCTTCCTCACTTGTTCAGAGGCTGCTGGACACCAATTGCAAGAGCACAGCGTGGGGACATCCTATGTATCCACATGTATCCACAAACATAGTGCTTCTGGCCAGGCGCGGTGGCTCACGCTTGTAATCCCAGCGCTTTGGGAGGCCGAGGCGGGAGGATCACGAGGTCAGGAGATCGAGACCACGGTGAAACCCCGTCTCTACTAAAAATACAAAAAATTAGCCGGGCGTGGTGGCAGGCGCCTGTAGTCCCAGCTACTCGGAGAGGCTGAGGCAGGAGAAGGGCGTGAACCCGGAAGGCGGAGCTAGCAGTGAGCTGAGATCGCGCCACTGCACTCCAGCCTGGGTGACAGAGCGAGACTCCGTCTCAAAAAAAAAAAAAAAACATAGTGCTTCTTCAAGAAAGGGCAATGAGTTACCAATCCTCTTTAAAAAAGAGGCACTAATTTTGTGGATACATGGGATATGTGTGATTATTCCCTTATTTGTTCATTCCTGGAGAACCGTGGAGATTAGTGCCTGTCAGGACTTAGTACCTGGGTGTTGCATCTTGAAAATGGCTGGGAAAGAGCCTCGCTAGACAGGGGTATTGACCAGCTCTGGAAAAGGGGTGCTCAGAGGCAGCACAGAGCCCAGTATCAGCGGGAGCTCAGTTACAAGGGGGCTGTGGAAGCCCAGATGAGGAGCCAGTGTATATTGCACCAGGGTGCTGGCAGTGCAGGGGATAAGAAATGGCCCCATTCAAAATTTATGTTGAAGGTACAGCGGCAACAGCAGTTGCTGATGTAAGAATATGGAATATTAGGATATCTGAAGAATATTTTTATTTTTTGCCTTGAATAACTGCAGGGACACTGGTGCCATTTTCTGAAATGACAATACCTGTATGTGTGTGTGGTGCCTGCAAGCTGGGGAGATGTACAGGGAAGAGTTTAGTTTTGGACACTAGGGGTGAGATAGCTGCTGGAGATTCTAGCGGACACGTCAGGAAATGTGTTCTGGAGTCTAGAGTTCAGCTGGGTGGTTGGAGCTGAAGATAGAAATGCAGGAATCATTCTGAAATTGACAGCATTTACCACTACAGATTTGGAAAAGATTACATGGAGAATGAGTATTCTAAGAGAAGATTAAAATTTCAATAATATTGGGTGATTGCCTGAATGAATTACATGAAATTTGAATAATATTGGGTGGTTGCCTGAATGAATTACGTGTTCTTTGGGGTTAAAAATTTGATATTCAAAGGCACTGTAGAGCCTGGAGAAACTTTGGCACGCTGTTTCTGAAAGCAGCTTAGGCTAAGAAAGCTTTAAGTGGCTGTTATTTGTTGCCTAGTTGTCTGCTCGTGCCTGTGGGATGAACTGCATACATTAATCTTTCAAGGTTTTCATCACTGCACTACTCTGCCCTGTCCCTAGAAAAGTCTCTCCTTGGGAAGCCAATGGCAGGACTCTAATTCCTAGAATCCTTTGCAAATTAACCCTTCCGGGTGAGGCTAAGTTAGATCCTGGAAATAGACTTACTGGAAGGCAGAGAGGAGGCTATTTTTCCAGTTTTTCCAGTCTGTCTCTTTGTGTACCAGCCTCCTTTTGTCTTTAAGCAAGGATACAGCAGTGAGGTAAGTGTCCTGTCCCTGAATGGATTAGAAGACTGTTTTACTGTTATACAAGCTGGGTGGAGGTGGTCAGAGAAGGACAGCTAAACAGCCAGGAGCTACTCCCTGGTGCCCCATGACTTCTTGCCAGCTCAAGATCCACTCTGGATCTGAGCTCCTCCCTAGGCCTCTGAGGGAAGTTGCTGGAGCAGGGTATCAACCTACTCATGAAGAATTTAAAAGACCTCAGGGGTTAACCCATGCAAGTTTCCTGAGGCTCAGAAGCTCAGAAAAGTGGGCTGACCTGGCAGCATGCAGTTCCTAGGAAGAGAGCCTCGGGAGGGATGTGGTGAAGAATTACGGTAGATCCCAGCTCTGCCATGCGCTGACTCTGAGATACTGAGCAAGTTGCATAACTTTGTGCCTCTGTTTTCACATTTTCTAAAGAGGGATAAGGGTAACAGTTATTATATAACAATAGCACCTACCTCGCAGGATTGTCTGAGGAATAAAAAGGGTAAGGGCATTGAAGTTCTTAGCTCTGTTCTTGGCACACACATGGCAGCCACGCAGTGTGTCATTTTGAATGGCCTCTGAGGTCTTTCAGTTCGACTCCAGTGTTCATATGCACACCACCTGCTCCTGGCTGCCTAGGCAGAGGGCCAAGCTGGTTCCTGTCTTAGTCTTGTTTAGATCTAACACCTAAGGGCAGGACTTACTGGAGATGTATAATGTGTAATGGTGGTGAGCTGTCTGTGGCAGGTGTAAGTGCTAGTATTCTATATTGTATAAATAACAGTTTACTTTGTCACTTCATGATGTGACCGTCAGTAGTGGAAGGAAGAGATGTGAGTAAAAGCCTAGCATGGATTCTAAGATTTTGACTTGGGGTTGGAGGAGCTCATGTAGTTCACATAACTTTAGCACATCTTTATTATGAATAAAATGCCATAGTTCTTGGTTACATTAAGAATGATGCTGGCTGGGCGCGGTGACTCACGCCTGTAATCCCAGCACTTTGGGAGGCCGAGGCAGGCGGATCACGAGCTCAAGAGGTCGAGACCATCCTGGCCAACATGGTGAAACACTGTCTCTACTAAAAATACAAAAATTAGCTGGGCATGGTGGCACGCACCTGTAGTCCCAGCTACTTGGGAGACTGAGGCAGGAGAATCACCTGAGCTCAGGAGGCAGAAGTTGCAGTGAGCCAAGATCGCACCACTGCCCTCCAGCCTGGTGACAGAGTGAGACTCCACCTAAAAAAAAAAAGAGTGATACAACAGAAAAAGAATGCGTCATCTCTGGTTTTGATTAATTTGGTATTTGCGTTACTACCTTGACTCTCTAAAAACCTTAGGAAATAAATCATTCAGGATATCGGAGCTTTTTGGGTAGAGGAAGGTCTAAGAATTTAATTTCAAAGATTTATTTGAAACGTTCTTTATGGAAAGCTTTCCTGGATGGATTAAAAATTTTATTTCAATTTCTTCTTAAACAGATGTCATTACAAGTGAATTCAACTTTTTCTTGCACAATTAAATAATTATTTATAATTTTACGTGATTGTTCTGTTGATACACAGTGCTATATATTTTTAAATAGTCTCATAATGTTTATCTTTTTGAACTCCTACATCTGTTCTGCATTTCTTTTCTATTTCTTTCCTCATAATCAGGCTTATAGACTTCACCTGCCTCAAGGAGAACAGATGAACACCTCCTTAAAACTGTTACTGAAAATCTGACTTGAGAAGATTAATACACATCTTAAAATTATTGTTAAGGCCATTTTTAGGCCTCTGTAGGCCCAGCTGGCACATGCATTTCCCAGCTTACTCTTCTTGCATGCCTTTCCAGTCACCTGCACCATATTCCACATGAAATGCCTGGAGATGTTATAAAGCATGATCATATCTCTTATTTCCTGTAATCATTGAAAAACACCAGTAACAGACGTTTTTCCCCTTGTACAGAGGAGGAAACAAGTTCAGAGAGCTGAAGTGACTTGCCTGAGATCTGACAGCAACTAGAAATCTGAGCTCTCTGGACCATGTTCACGCTGGAAGGCTTTCAGGGAAAGCCTGTGCCAGGCATTTTCATGGACCGACCTAAACTGTGAGAAAGTACCTTGAAGATGGTTGGTTGGCTTTGTCATTTATTCATGTTTTTATGTATTTCCAAAACATGTAGTGATAATCTGGCTGCTTCACACCAGAGAGTTTTCTTTTTTTCTTTTGAGATGGAGTCTTGCTCTGTCACCCAGGCAGAAGTGCAGCGGCACGATCTCGACTCACTGTAACCTCCACCTCCCGGGTTCAAGCAATTCTCCTGCCTCGGCCTCCAGAGTAGCTGGGACTACAGGCACATGCTGCCACACTGGGCTAACTTTTTGTATTTTAGTACAGATGGGGTTTCGCCGTGTTGCCCAGGCTGGTCGTGAACTCCTGAGCTCAGGCAATCCACCCACGTCAGCCTCCCAAAGTGCTGGGATTACAGGCGTGAGCCACCGTGTCTGGCCACCAGAGAGTTTTTGAGAGCAGTCTGTTTTGCCTTCTCAAGCAGGTCAGGGAAAGGAGAGAAAGAGATGGGCAGCAGTGTGCAAATTGCACATGAGCCTATTATGCCTGCCGTGTCTATGCATTTCTCTGTCTACTTTTGTCATCTTCCTCTTTTTCTTATGGATTTGTAATTTCCTGCTGATATAAGAACAAGTTACATCAACCTCTTTCTGACCTATAAATTGCAAATTTCCTTTTCTCGGTTTCATTTGCAATCCTAATTTTTGTGTGTGTGTGTTTTATGAAGAAGTTTGCAAAGTTTTATGTTGTCTAAGTCAGCAGTCTTTTGTGGATATTTGACATTCTTATCTGCCCTATATCAAGATTATAAAGATATTTTAATTGACAAGTTATTTTTACATTTAAACTTGTGCTATTATTAGTGTCTTTTGATGCAAGGAGTAAGTTGGGAATCAAGTTTTGTTTTTGTCTGCAAATGCTTGGTCTCCTTATACTAGTGAGTAAAATATCCAAAATTTTTCCATTATTTAAAATGCTAAACTCTCACATACATAGTTATATTTCTTTTTTTTCTCATTGTAACTAATATGTCTATTTATTCTGCTTATTCCTCACTGTTTAACTTTTGTACTATAGCTACCATTTTAAAATACGTTAAGGAAAATCTCACTACCCTTCTTTTAAATTATTTTCCTGGCCAGGATGTTAGATTGGTGTCCACCCCAACTTAAGGCAGATAATTCTACATTTTGAATAGTTTACTTCCTGTTACCAGCAGGAGGGATAAAAAAGAAAATTGCTTTGGGAAGTAGATAATTTGGCTTTTATTTAGTATTGAAGGTAGCTTTCTGCTGAGAACCCATTCATCGGTGCTTAGTGTCCCCAGGAGTAAGCACTGGGCTTAAATGCTTAGCATCTCAGAG
Organism: Hylobates moloch; assembly: GCF_009828535.3. Lineage (NCBI taxonomy): Eukaryota > Metazoa > Chordata > Mammalia > Primates > Hylobatidae > Hylobates > Hylobates moloch. The sequence goes on from NW_026652281.1 coordinate 83,267,052, forward strand.
TTGGAAGGATCTTAGAGATCATCTAATCCAGGGTTGTTATTTTCCAGATGAGGAAGTTAAGCTCCAGGAATAAGAAGGAAGTTGCCCCAAAATTCACAGGCAAGTAGTGTCACTAGAGCCACACTAAAAGAAGATAAAAATGTGAAAAAAGAAAATATTGGAGTATTTTTTAAAATGAACATTTCAAAACAAGATTCCCAGTGATTTTTGTGGTTTCCAAACAAAAAATTTCTTATCCATCTATTCCAAATGCATTTTTATAAAGTACCCTCTAGGCACTCTCCTAAGCACTGATGGTACCAAAACTCCTCACCTCTTCTCAGAAGAATTAATTGCATTGCTCTACAATGCTCTTTTACTCCACTGCCCATTCAGTGGTTAAAACCTGGGTCCAGTTATGTTTAAACACTTTGTTTCAAGGTCTGTCTCCCCCAGACATATTTTAAGCAGGAGTTGTTCCTTATTATTATATTTATTTTCTAGAATTTTATACTCTTTCCTTTTCAGTTACTTCTCCACTCAGAGATCTTACATTCTCCATTTATTTACCGTCTTAACCCTAATGAAGTTCCACAATTTTGTGGAAAGTTCCTTTCCCATTCTTCTCGTCTTTTCCATGTCCTCTAGCTCTCACAGTCTCAGCCTTCCCACTTGCAGTGTGAAGAGCTGGCCCAGCCATTGTCTAAGGTTTCACACAGAGGGAGTGCTTTGGTTGTTTGATGCCTTCCCATCGCTTGTGTAACCTCTTGTCCAGAGACAGAGCTTTGGTTGTTTGACACCCTTCACATTGCTGGTACATCTGAGTGCCTGCTTAGCTCTTGGTGGTAAAGTAGCTTCCTCATGAACTTCCTGGGAAGCAGTGACTATGCTAAGCACTCCAGCATGTTAGTAGGCTCCGTTTCCTAAAACTTGCTTCGTAGCCAAGTTCACTGCAGGAAAAAAACACATTTAGAAATGCTAATGGGGTACCTAATGCTTGTGCTTGGGCCACTGCCAGGCACATGAGGCTAGTCTGGAGGTTGCTGACTCAATGGTGTTTCTGGTTTACTAGCACCAGTGTGGTCAGAACATGGTCAGGATATCAGTGGCACATTCAGAAACAGTCATTCAAGAATGAGGAAGAGGTTGAGCAAGCCCCGCTGCTGTCCACAGGTGGGAAAGGAGGTAACTGAGTGCTTGACACTTTGCAGACTGGGGAGGATTTGGTACTGGGCTGTATGTTCCAGACCAGCTATTTTTAATACTACATGCTCAGGCAGGAATGTAGTTGAACCAAGTAGAACATTTTATTCTCACGCACATCTCACTGCTTCTTCCCTGTGGCATGTGCACAACTCTTAGAAGCTTGTCGGTCCACAGATTCCAGATCTGAGAAGTGACTTTGGGAGATCATCTAACCCCATCACAGATGAGGTTATTTTGTCATTCACAGGTGAGGGACCTGAGAAACAGAGAGGTGATGTGACCTGTAAACCAGAAGCAGAGTCAGAGCCAAGACCTATGTACCCCAAATCTTCATGCATTTTGTATATTTACTGCATAATGTTCTCAAGATCCCTGAAGCTTTTCCTATGGAAGAGTCTAGGCTACAGGAAGTGGTACTGTACATTGGTTTTGAGCATAGGTGTAACATGAGCTTGAGTTGAATTACTGCTCAACCTTATTAGAGATGAGGTCTTGTTTCTTTAACTCTAGAACAATCATTCTTAGGACATCTAAAGACTGTCTTGAGGATGAGACTGTGAAACACTTAGCACAATCCTTTGCTCATCGTCAGGCCTCATAAGCACCAGGAGGCAAGCCCTGATGATGAGCAAAAAATTGCATTCATTTCCACGCTTACAGCTACCTTACAGAAGACCAAAAGCCCCATATCTACATATGTAGAGTGATATATTTCATTTTCATTGACTTACAGTGAAATAGACTTTCTTGTGTTCTCATTTTAAGGAGGACACTGGCAAATTGGAAATGACCCTGAAGTGAACAAAGAGACTGGTGGGGGATTGAGAAAACTTTGTCTGAGGAGCAGCTGTGAGCTCTGGGGCTTTTCAGAACAAAGAAGGGGATGCTCAGGAGAGCATGACTGGTGTCTTCAGAGACATAAAGGGTTAGCACAGAGAAGGGAGATGAAACTCTGCATTTCTATGATTTTGTAAAAGGTGTTTTATACTTTTAGGTGACAGCTATTCTTTGTCTAGTTCAAACTGAGGAGCTCAATGCTGAGAACACAAAGAGTAAACAAACCCAGCCTGGGATTAACGACTCATAGTCTCAACAAATAATAGGTTAACAAATATGGAGGATCCAACAGGCTCACGGTGACAAGGCAACAATGTTCTTTTTCTAGTGAGGGAAGGTTAATTCAGTAAGACCTGTTGTGTCAAGGAGAGTGCTGATGAGCTCAGGCTTCTGTGGGCCAGCGAGTTGAGGGAAGGAGAGAACAGCTGGCATTTTGTTTTCTCACCAAAGATAATAGCAGTGCTCTAACCCAAGCTTGTCTGTGCAGTGACCTTCTTTTCTAGAGTGTACCCTGATGGGAAGCACTCAGGTGCCTTGACTGCCCCAAGGTGCAGAAGAATTTTGCAAGAGATTCACATAACATCTCACTCTCTGTTTTCCTCATGTTCTCCTCCTCTTTCTCTTGTTTCTTCGCCTTTTTCTCTCCCTTTTCCCCGACTTCTATTTTTCTTTCCTTAAACTGTCAACCATCATTATGTTGAACTTAATTTTTCTCACTTTCCCCCAGTGATTTCCCTCAGGGTTTACAAAAAGTAGTGGCCCTAAATATTCCCAGATCCAAAGTAGATTTTCTCTGGCTCTAACTTGTTAAGTGGAAACCATGACTTGAACTAAATCACCCCAATTTTGACCCCTACATGGGGTCGGCTCAGTGAAAAGGCCACAGAGGCACTGTTTTTTCTTGTGTGTGTGCTGTCATTAAAATTCTCTCAATTCCTTCATCAGAGACAGATTTGTTTCTGATCCCCAAGGACATTTGGGCTGTAACTACAACTTGTGCTTAATGCATGAGTTGAAACTCTTAATCAAGTTCTGTAAGAAAAATCAAAGGCTTTTACAGAAGAAATCACATGTATTGAAAAACAACTGAAACAGCTGTTTTTTTTTTAAAAAAACTAAATTATCTTATTTGGTTTTTGAATATTAAGGAAGTTAGTTTTTGACATGAGAAGGGAAGAGTTAGAGAGACAAGAAAGAAAAGGTGGAATAAATTGAAGAGGAGGAGGCAATTTTTGCCTTGTGGTAACTGAGAGAGAGTTCTGCAAATGTAAGGGACATCTATCAGCCTTAATGGGTAATGCTATTTTGACATTTCTCATGTGCCCATGGTTTCTTCATTTGTAAAGTGAGTAGTTTGCGTTAAATGATCCCTGAAGGCTTTAGTAATTGTTAACCAATGCGCTTAGTTGAGGAGTCAAAATGCTAATTCTTTACAAATGTATGATTTTGTGATTAAAAAGCTGTTGAGAAGTAATCACGAAAAAATCAAAACCAATAAGAGTCCAACCTGTGGGCTGGTGATAAATTCGATATACAAAATCAATAGCTTTCTCTACACAAACGGTAGCCAATTATAAAATACAATGAAAGAAGAATGTGACTCAAATAAAAATAATTATTTAAGTTAGCCATTTTTATAATTAAGTTACAAAATGTTTTAGATCTATATGAAGAAACATCTTGAAGAGTAGTAAAAAGATATATTAAAATGAGACAAAAATATTTGAAGTAAAATTCTGTGGTTAGGAAGGCTCAATAGTCCACATATCATTTTTTTCTTAAAACCTGTAGTTTCAATTTCATGTCAGTTAAAAACGCAATGAAATTATTTTAACTTGATAAAGTAATTTAAAAGTTATTTTGTAAGAGTGAATCATAGAGGGCAGCCATGAATTCCGATAAAGACTGGTAGAAGCTACATTCATTAAAATCACATGGTACTGGCACAGGTAGAGACAGGAGAGTAGAGGAGAATGGAATCCATTGGATGAGCTAGGAATGCCTGGGCATTTGATATGCATCAAGGTTGGTGTTTGCCCTGCAGTGAGTGTGCAGAATGTGCTGTGTGTTCTCTGTAGGATGTTTGGCTGTCCTCCAGCATCAAGGTGGGCCTGGCATTTTAAATTCCTTAGAATCCTGCATAATTTTCTTTCTTTACTGTACAGACTCAGATTTCTAAGACAACGGTGACATGAACCCAGACATGGGCCTTTTGTATGAGACAGAATATAGCGAGTGATGACATTTCTGCTGGCTCAGGAAATTTATACTTCTGGATGCAGCAAGAAACAGTTTCTATGTCATTGCTGGGAAGACAAGGCTGCCATGACTTTTCAGAACAGCCTTTATCTCAAGGCTGAAAAACTAACAGGAACACAGAAATAATTAGGTAAACACACAAAACGAATGTCTTTTAGGGAAATCAAGCATGAACTACATAAAAAGTGATCACTGTGCATATTTTGGCTACTAGATGAGCAAACACAAAGTAAAAAGCAAGCCAGAAATAATTCTTGCAATACCTATGATAAAAGATGTTAAATATGCACGGTTTTAGAAATCAGTAAGTACAGATGAGTGACCCAGTGGAAAAATATGTAACAAGAAAGAAGAATAACCAATGAACATTCAAAAAGAGCTTATTCTCAGAAATAATTTTTACAAGGTATGGTGAGACAAGCAGGAATAATATATTCACTCATATGATTGACAAAGATTAAAACAATTGATAATAATTAGCATTGGTAAGAATATTCATAGTTAAAAGATACTTCCATATACTTCAGTAAAAGGAAAAAAGTGGGTGAACAGTTTCTAAAGTGAACAACTGGCCAGGTGAGGTGGCTCACACCTTTAATCCCAGCATTTTGGGAGGCTGAGGTGGGCGGATCACGAGGTCAGGAGTTCGAGATAAGCCTGGCCAACATAGTGAAACCCCATCTCTACTAAAAATACAAAAATTAGCTGGGTGTGGTGACATGTGCCTGTATTCCCAGCTACTCGGGAGGCTGTTGCAGGAAAATTGCTCGAACCTGGGAGGCAGAGGTTGCAGTGAGCTGAGATCATGCCACTGTTCTCCAGCCTTGGGTGACAGAGTGAGACTCTGTCTCAAAAACAAATAAAGGAATAAAGATGAAACTTGAAATATGCATAGCTGTTGACATTCCATTTCTAGGAATTTTTACAAAGTAGTAGGCATATACATTCTTAAAGATATATGCACAGTCATATAAATATATGAGGCAAATACATATGAACAAATATTAACCTCTGAGATAATATTTAAATATGAAAAACATGCAATGGAGCTGGCTGTGAAGTCTGATCCTGTATTTGAAATTTAAGACAGATATTTACACGATTTATTTGCAAAGGGAATGAATTAAAATGCTTTGAATGGTAAATGGTGGTTATAGTTGAAGGGAGAAGCTATGGGGGTTTTCTACCTTCATTTTTTTTTTTTTTACAGTTCTCTATTATTTGGAATTTTGTAATATGTAAGTGTTATTTTTTAAAATTAGAAGAATAATATGTTTAAGTACAAGCAAATTATAACATTCAAATTCTAGGGATGACCTGGGTTTATTTTTCCATTAACTTTAAACTAATTATTTCTTCCTTTAATGAATATTCTCTAGGGAGGTTGTAACTAAACAACTGCCATATTGGATTCAGAAGTCTGAAACATCTAGCCGACTTGCCTCAAAATCTTTTCCAATTACTTTCCTCACTTGTGAAGGACCCTCCTTGTTCTATTGTAATGACAGCTTGACTCTTGGCCCCACTACTTGCCTACAGGCCTCTACCTCACCTTTAAACCATTCTCCTATGAGGTGGTCAGAGGACAGCATCATACCCACGTGTTGAGGAAAACCAGGGCAAGTGTCAGCTGGGAATTAGGGAGCAGGAGAGGTGGACACTGCTGTCATGGAGGAGCAGGATCTTGGAGTAGTGAGATGTTGATCTCTGTATAATCTTCACATCACTGCAAGTCCCTCTGACAGAACCTCAGCCGTCTAACTTTATCTCCTTGTTTCTTCCCATCAGGTCTTCAAGAACCTCAGCTGTTTAACGATGAGACTCCACGTTTTCCTCACTGCTCTTTTTGCCATCTTCCAAGTACTACCCGGTAAATACCAACATCATGGCCCTTTCTTACTATCATTATTTTGCTTTTTCCTCTCCCTAAGTCAACAACAGTTGGAAGGTTAAGGATTCGGGGGCTACTCAGAGGTCATCTTTCCACCCCAAAATAACTTACTGAAAAGGTAAAAGAAATTCCTCTGTAAGTGTCTGCTGTGTCTTCATGATGTTAAAAGTCCTGCTAAGGGCCGGGCGCAGTGGCTTAGGCCTGTAACCCCAGCACTTTGGAAGGCCGAGGCGGGCGAATCACGAAGTCAGGAGATCCAGACCATCCTGGCTAACTGGTGAAACCCCGTCTCTACTAAAAATACGAAAAAAATAGCTGGGCGTGGTGGCTGGCGCCTGTAGTCCCAGCTGCTGGGGAGGCTGAGGCAGGAGAACGGCGTGGACCCGGGAGGCGGAGCTTGCAGTGAGCCGAGATGGCGCCACTGCACTCCAGCCTGGGCGACAGAGTCCAAAAAAAAAAAAAAAAGTCCTGTTAGGTCACTGTCTTCTACTCTCTGCTTTCCCCCAATGAATTGGATGATTTGAGGACCAAATCTATTGACTCATGTGATCAGTATAAACTGGGGTGGGGACAAAGATTCTTTGTATTTGCCCTGAACAGAGACTTGGTGCCACTCATCACAGTGGTGACTTCAGTTTGCCCGAACAGGGCTTCTGTCTTAACAGACTGTGAGAGTTGGGCCAGGTCATGTGGGGTAGGGGAGCAGGGGTGCCTGGAGAGATGGACCAGGCGATAGGTATTGATCCTACTGCACCCCTGACACATGAACCAACGCCTGTTTATTCCTGAGGGAGGAAAGATGATTTGGTCAGTAGTTATATCAACAACAACGGGAAATTATGGGAGATTGAGAGGGCGAAGGGAGGAGAAGCTGAGGCCTTGCAATCAAACCCACTTGCTGTTAGTGTTTAGCTGGGAAAGGTGGAGATTCCGTCTGCATGGTGAGCTCTCCTGCTTTCCTCCTCAGACTTTTGGCTCCATACAAACGTCTTTCCATTTTTCAGGCATCACTAGGGCCCTCCATTTTGAAAGACCTGGGATCTGTCTGAAGCGCGGAACACCGAATTGTGAGCCTTTCAGAGGACCCTGCAGGGCTTTCACCATTTGCTGTAAAGTAAGGAGAAGCTGATGGACGAGCCCCCCAAAGAACCCAGGCGCGGGATCTGAAGCATGGCTCCTTTAGTCCAAATGACAGCAAACATTACTCAAGTCCACATAATTGATTATTATCATTAGGACTGATTAAAGAAAGATATGTTTCCCATGAAGGGGTAGGCACTGGGTAGGAGAAAATTCTAATTAAACTTATATTATGTTTGAAAGTTTGCAAAGCATTTTACTCACATAACGTATTTAATCCTTAAACCCATTTTGGTTTATAGACTCCGTTTCACAGATGTAGAAACTGAAACTCAGCTAGGTTAAATAACTTGCCCAAGATCACGCAGTCTAAGGTTTTTCTTTCAGTGCAAGGTGCTCTGGAAATACTAAATAAATAAATAGCCTAAAATAAATAGCCAGATTTTGGAATATATTGATCTGAGGTTCTGCCCCATGCCTGTTGGCCCTATTGGCTTTCATTAGCTAACACTGTCTTTCCTATCTTTTATTTACGTATTTCACAGTATTTATTTATCTGTTAATTGACAAGTGAAAAATTGTATGTGTTTATGGTGTACAACATAGTACTCTCTAAATGGAATAGTCAGTCAATCTCAGGGACCACCTTCCAGGGAAAACAGTGGCTCACACATACAACCGCAGCACTTTAGGAGGCCAAGGCAGGTGAATTGCTTGAACCGAAAGTTCGAGCCCAGCCTGGGCAATATGGCAAGTTTCCACCTCTACAAAAAATTAAAAAAATTTAAAAATTAGCCGGGCCTTGTGGCATGCACCTGTAGTCCCACCTATTCGAGAGTCTGAGGTGGGAGAACTAGTGGGCTGCATTCCCAGGAGGTTAAGGCATTGTTATTCACAGGATGAGGTAGGAAATTGGCACAAGATAAGGTCATAAAGACCTTGCTGATAAAACAGGTTGCAGTAAAGAAGCCGGCTAAAACCCACCAAAACCAAGATGGTCATGAGAGTGACCTCTGGTCGTCCTCACTGCTACACTCCCACCAGCACCATGACAGTTTACAAATGCCGTGGCAACCTCAGCAAGTTACCCTATATGGTCTATAAAGAGGGGGCATAAATAATCTACCTCTTGTTTAGCATATAATCAAGAAATGGCCATAAAAACGGGCAAGCAGCCCTGAGGGCTGCTCTGTCTATGGAATAGCCATTCCTTTATTTATTTATTTTCCTAATAAACTTGCTTAAATTGCTTTCACTTTACTCTACGGACTCGCCTTGAATTTCCTTGCACGAGATCCAAAAATCCTCTTTTGGGGTATGAATCCAGACCCCTTTCTGGTAACATATGAATTCATAAGTAATTAGACTTCCCTATTATTTCAAGTCGGTTTCTTTCCCAAAGCTTTGTCAGTAACTAGAATTCCCATACATTTCTGGAATGCATGCATGAAAGTCATTGTGCCACTCTTGCTGACATCAGGGCACCAAAACGTCTACAAATGTATTTATCATGACCTACGTGACTAATATGGTCTAAATTACCCTTAAGCTTCTGCCTTAAGTTCCATAAATACCCCTAAGGAAAATCCACTGCAGCACACTCAGTCCTCTCTTGCTGAAGCACCCTGCTTCACTCTGCTGCAGCGTTATTTCTATCTAATACAACTTTCATTTTCAAACCTATTCTGATTATGTTAACCTTGATCCCCTGGCTAAGGTAGTGTGTCTCCTCCAGGGAACTTACTTGCTCCACGCTGTACTCTTTGTAAGCAAGTCCCTAAGCTTAGGCCATGCTTAAGGTGTGGGGAATTAGACTCCACTTCCTCGAAGTGGTGTATCTACATAAGTTATTTGCAATTTTTCTGTATGGGAAATTTGTCTCTTCTCCTCATTTATTTATTGAATCACTTATTTATGTCAATAGAATCTTATGGATATTATTTTATACATCAGGTAATAATCAGAGACTATGATACTTTTTTTGTTGTTGTTCCAATGTTCCAGCTTTGGCCATCAGGAACTCTTTCTGTTAACCTTTGTGTTACTTTGACCTACTACCCCCAACATTTTGTTTTTGAGCACTTTGTAGTTTTTGGAATCTTAGAAAAATGCTTTCACAAAATCACTAATCTCTTGGTTAAGGTGGTGACTGCTAGGATTTTTCTCTACATAGCTATTGTTTCTCTTTGAAAGTACTAAATAACTTGGGGGAGATACTTTGCAATTATGCAAATATCCCATTTCTGCTTAAACTTTCACTGTTTAAGGATGGATCTTGCCTGTAGTAATTATTAGTGTGGTGTTTTACTGTTAATATTCTATTTCCTCATTGCCCCTTCCTTCATTAATCATTCATTAATGAAGAGCTGTCCCTTACTGATTTGGTTATTTGTTCATATCAAATATGACTCATGGCTATTTATTTTATCCTTTGGGTTATAACTCAAAACTTTTTTACTAGGTTGGTTCAAGTTTGGCCATTGGGAGCTCTTTCAGGTTTCTTTTGCCTTTATGCTTTTTCTTTGAGCATTTCCTTACTTTCTGACATTACAAGGTGTTCCATGTTTATCTTATATTTTCTCTGTCCCAGTACAGGAATGAATTGGTTCTTTAAGGATTCTGGATCCATTTACTTAAACATAGTACTTGGAAACCAATACCCATGAATTGATTCTTTAAGGGTTCTGGGTCCATTTACTGAAACATAGCACTTAGAAACAAGACCTGAGCACCAGGTCTACTCATTGCTACTGAGGTGTCACTGTTTCTTGTTTTCCTAAGAGGTTAGATTTAGGAAACATACATGTGAACATTAATTCATCCACTCATACACACGTTTGTTGTGTGTGTATATATATGTGTGTGTGTGTGTGTGTGTGTATACATTTTTTAAAAAATCCATGCTCCACATTAATATCTTCAACTGCAATCCAAAATCACAGTGTTCATTCTGCCTTTCCCATTTCCTTACTTATAACCTGTTTACTAAACCTGCCTCTTATTATTTATAATTTTTTTATTTGTTCATCATTAGGATATACATTGTTTTAAAATTGGTAACACAACTGCTGTTAGAAATAAATCTAACAATTGGAATGCAGTGCAGATGAAAGACAACATAAAGCCTTTTCATCTTTGTAGTACTCGATCAAAATAGTCTTTCAATGTTACTTAAGTCAATTCCTTTCTTCCCCTTCCACTTTAGTGTGTGTATTAGTCTGTTCTCACACTCGGGTATGAAGAAATACCTGAGACTGGGTAATTTATAGAAGAAAGAGGTTTAGTTGACTCACAGTTCTGTGTGGCTGGGGAGGCCTCAGGAAACTTACAATCATGGCAGAAGGCAAAAGGGAAGCAAGGCACCTTCTTCACAAGGTGTCAGGAAGGAGAAATGCCAAGCAAGGGGGGAAGAGTCCCTTATAAAACCATCAGCTCTCATGAGAACTCACTCACTATCATGAGAACAGCATGGGGGAAAGCAGTCCCATGATTCAATTACCTCCACCAAGTTGGACATGTGGGGATTATGGGGATTATAATTCAAGGTGAGATTTGGGTGGGGACAAAAAGCCTAACCATATCAGTGTGGTCATATCATTAATTTTTTTAATACAGTTAGATTTATTTGTCACAATCTGCATTCTATTTTTCTTCCCATCAGGTTACTTTATATATGGTAAAATTCAACGTTTGTGGTGGTTAGTTCTGAGGGATTTGCATATGCAGAGCTCTGTGTTCATTGCCACACTTCTATATGGAACGTTGCTTTCATCCCCAGTTTCTTTGTCGTAGTCTATTTTCACACTGCTGATAAAGACATACCCGAGACTGGGCAATTTATAAAAGAAAGAGGTTTATTAAACTTACACTTCCACGTGGCTGAGGAGGCCTCACAGTCATGGTGGAAGGCGAAAGGCATGTCTTACATTGTGACAAACAAGAGAAGAGGGCTTGTGCAGGGAAACTCCCCTTTTTAAAGCCATCAGCTCTCATGAAACTTATTCACTATCAGGAGAACAGCATGGGAAAGACTTGCCCCCATGATTCAATTACCTCCTGCTGGGTGCCTCCCACAACACGTGGGAATTCAAGATGATATTTTGGTAGGGACACAGCCAAACCACATCACCGTTTACAGACAAACCCTTCCTGTGACTCTGAAACCCCGACAGCCGCTGATCTGGTTTCTGAGCCTACAGTTTTGCCTTTAGTGTCATATAAATGGAGTCATGCAATCTCTAGCCTTTATGTCTGGCTTCCTTAATTCAGCAACAGGCCTTTACGATTCATCCAAGTTATTGTATGCATCAATCATTTATTCCTCTTTGTTGCTGAGTAATCTTTCATTACATGATGTTCTACAGTCAATTCACTCATCAAAAGACAGATGTGTGGCTTACAATTTGGGACAATTATTGGTAGAACTGCTAGAAACATTTACATACATGTTTTCAGTTTGAACGTACATTTTCATTCCCCTATGATACATACGCATGTGAGGGATTGTTGAGTCATTAGGTAAGTGTATATTTTACTTCACAAGGAACTGCCAAACTGTCTTCCAGAGTAGCCATACTATTTTGCATTCCCATCAGTGGTGTATGAGGGTTCAATTTGGTACAGTAAGGGAAGCTGCTAAGAGAAAAGATGATTAAGAAATTGTTTTTGGACTGTTTCAAAATGGGAGACATTGAGTTACTGCTGAATTTGGACTTGCCAGTCTAATCAGCAGTCTTCCCCTGTAAAATTTGATCTTATCTATGCTGAAAACCATTCCTTAGGTTCTAAGAAAATGGTTCTAAAGAAATCTTGATATTTGGAAAGATGCCTTTGGAGAGAAGAAAATAATCACTGTCTCTCTAAATCTTGATCCTCCGTAAATCAATGAGTTGATTTCAGTAATGTCTGAGTTCTGATTCTACGTGTTAATGCCTAAGTGTCAAGTTAAGTATTTCTGTAGAAGGCCAACTTATTTTCCTGGCTGTTTAATAATCAACTGGGATCCATCACTTGATACCCAAGAGCTGTTAAGGGGCAAGGATATAAACAAGTGAGAACAAAATCTCTGTGAGAGCTGAGTGTGGTAGCTCACTCTTGTAATCCCAGCACTTTGGATGGGAGAATCGCTTGAGGTCAGTCTGGCAACGTAGAGAGATCCTGTCTCTACAAAAAAATTTTTTTAAATTAGCCAGGCATGGTGGAGCATGCCTGCTGTCCCAGCTCCTAGGGAGGTTGAGGTAGGAGAATCACTTGAGCCCAGTAGTTTGAGGTTGCAGTGAGCCATGATTGCACCATTGCACTCCAGCCTGGGAGGCAAAATGAGACCCTGTCTTAAAAACAAAAACAAAAACAAAACCTCTGGAGCTTTTTAACTTATAGCCAACACACACATACCCACACACACAGCCTTCATCCAAAAATCCATAGATTCACAGACATATAAACAGCATACAGGTGTCTTAGGGAATAACCATTTCAGTGGTTAGAGGTGAAGAAACTGAAATCTAGGAAAAGAAAGGCCTTATCCAAAATCAATCAGGGAGTTAGTGGTGTCACCAAACCCAGATTCTACATTCTCCCGCCTCTGGTCCAATGGCCTAAAAGTTAAACATGTTCTCAGAAAGAGGGTCCACATGAGTGGTGATGCCTTTATTAAGCAGAAGTCAGGGGCTGTGGTTCTCCTGGGCTACCCTGAGGCCCCTTCAGCTGTTGCAGCTACAGCCTACAGCAGTGTTTGTACTGGCTTTTGCACTGTGCAGGAAGGATAGAGCAGCCGTGGGTTTTTTGGCGCCTGCAGACACCACCCATGTCTTCACATTCATGGAATCTATCCTTTCTCTCATACCCTTTAAGGGAAGAAGGCGGAAAGAAACAAAAAAGTAAAATCCTGTTTAAAAAATGTTACTAGAATTCATCTTGTTTAGCACACGATAGTCCACAGGCAAAACTGGCTCTGCTTCTTTTGGCATGACGCGCGAACTTAGGACAGTTTTTACATCTTTAAATTATTTTTAAAAATTCAAAACCAAGTTTTTGGTGATATATGAAAATTATATGAAACTCAAATTTCAGTGTCCATAAATAAAGTTCTGGAGGTCGACAGCCACGCTCAAGTATTTACACATTATCTATGGCTGCTTTCATCGTACGCAGGCAGAGGTGAGTCGTTATGACAGAGATCACATCGTCCACAAAGTCCAAAGAATTCATTACCTAGTCCTTTACAGGAAAAGCTCACTGACTGCTGTAGTAGTCTCTTCTGACTGTGCCAGAATATATAGGTATATAAAATTCACTTCCCTCCACATGCTCTCCATAAAAGCTTTCTAAAGCACCTTGCTTCTTCTTGACAGGGCAAAACTTTACAAGTATTGAGTAGAAATTAGTCAATAAGTATTTAATGAATAGATAACTACAGTGATGTCCTGAGTATTCTGATTCCTGAATACGGTGCCTTCCATATTCTGTGAAGTGTGAGTTCTTTCATAGTTTGTGATCCTTTCAGTGCCAAAGCCGAGACATGGAGTAGGCACCTGCCTTCCTATGCTCAGTGAGCTAGGCTGGAAAGAGAATGACATGACATGCAGGAGGTTGACCTTAGTCCTACAGAGAGCAGGTCTAGAGAGCCAGAGAGAGAATGACCAACAACCATAAGAAAACAGTGAGTATGAAGGATTTCCATTAGAGTTTATGTCTGTTGAAGCCATGGCCTTGTGATGGAAGGCATACTTAACTAGGATTAGGAAACTTGGTTTCTAATTCATGCTCCATCCACCACAACTATAGTTATTGGCAACAGGTTTTCCTATGTGAGCTATGTGAGTCACAGATGCTCCTAATGTCTCATAAGAAGGATACATATATAGATACAGGTATATGTCCATATCTGTATCTACATCCATATCTATAGCTATGTATCTGTCTATCATCTATGTAATCTATCCTCTATCATCTATATTCTATTAGCCATCTGTCTATCTATCTATCTATCTATCTATCTATCTATCTATCTATCTATCATCTATCTATCATCTATCTATGTCATCTATCATCAATCATCTATCTTTCACAATCAGGCAGTAGTCAAGGTGGTGGCCGCTCTACCAGTGGGGGCTGAGCAACCGCAGTGAGCAGTGCAGCCCTGTGGCCATGATGCATTTGTAACAGAATTGGGAATTAAATCTTTGCTCTTTTAGGATACCAAGATTTGAACGTTGTTTTCACCACATCGTAACCTGGCCCATGCTAACATATGCAGAAGGTTGCCAGGAAAATGTGAGACCTCTAGTTAAATTTGAACATCAGATAAACAATGAATAATCTTGTAGTATAAGCTTGTCCCAAGTGTTGCATGGGACATACACATATTTAAAACTGTTCCTTTTTGTATATAACTTAGTAAGTAAATCTATTTCAGGTATTGTTGAGTATTTGCTAAGAGCGTAATATTGGCAATGAAACCAACTTTAAGCTTGAATCTAGGCTTCACCACATACAATCCTTGTGACTTTGGGCAAGTGATGCCATTTCTTAGTCTCATATGTAAGACAGGGCTAAAAATACCTGCCCCAGAAATATTGTTCTGAGGAGTACATGGGAGATAATGTGTTGAAACACGACACATCTTTGCTGTGATGTCTGGTAAAGAGAAAGTGGTTAGCATTATTTCTTATTAGTATTAGTGTTGTCGTTGCCATTGCTTTGGTTCACATGGAATTGGTTTGTAAGCTGTGATGCCTGCTATTAATGTTACCTATCACAATTGTTAGTTATGTCTGGTATCTATTGCGACAACTAGAAGAAGGTAATCTTGGGAAAAAATTTTAAATTTCTTTAAGCTTCTCTCTCCTGATTTGTAAAATGAAATTTGTTGTGCATGCTGTGCTTTTTCTCAGCTATGTGGCTGTTCAGTTATTCCATATTTCAGTGCATCCTTGGCTGATGAATCAATTTGGCCTACGTCAGCTCCAAGGGCATCCACCTCATCATCCTCCGGGTGGACTAGTAGCTTACCTGAGGCTGTTCGTATCAGACATCCAAGAAGGAGAAAGAGAAGGAAAGCAGTCTCATGATGGGAAATGAGTGGTCAGGATTATACGAAAACCGTACAGCCTGAAGGTGGCTCTTTCTTCAGTGTACATCAATTTAGGAGGACAAGTGATCTGGGAATGTGTTTGAATTCAGCTGGGAAACTAACACAGGAATAGAAAACCAAATATTGCACGTTCTCACTTATAAATAAGAGCTAAGCATTGAGCAGACATGGACATAAATATGAGAATTATAGACACTGTGAACTACTAGAGGGTGGAGGGAGGAGTTGGGTTAAAAAATTACCTATTTGGTACTATGTTCAGTACCAGGGTAATGAGATACATACTCCAAACCACAGCATAATACAATATTCCCATGTAACAAATCTGTGCATGTACCTACTGTATCTAAAGTAAGTTGAAATTTTAAAAAATGAACATACATAGAGTAAATGGATCTTTTTTGAAATAATTTTGGGTAACTAATATTTAAATCCAGAAGCAGCATTTTATTGCACTTTTGTTTCATTTTAGCCAATTTCTGCATGTATGTGGCTAAGCACACAAAGGCGTGATGCAAAAATGACAAAAGAGATCTGCTGAGCTACCTGCAAATGCCTTTCAGAAATAAAATAAAGCATCGTTTAGTGGTGATGCTTCTTCTCAAGAGCAAATGACTCCACTTAAAGTAAATCACTGCAAAATTGAAAAAGAAGAAGAAGAAGAAGAAGAACAACAACAACAACAATTCAACTAGAAAGAAAAAGCTTGCATTCCTGATTCAAATGTTCAAATTATGGCATGGGTGTAACCTGAGAATGTTCCATCTATGGACTCATGATTACAGATCCAAGTCTCCTCCTGTTCAAATAGAAAGGCTTCACAGTAATTTTGCATTTTCTGGTGGATTTTCATTTCTGCTTATGGCTCTGAGGTTTGGTGCCTTTTTTTCCCCCAGAATAAATTATTATAAAATAGTGATTTTAAGGATTCATCCATTTATTCATTTATCCTCATTCATTTCATGTCCCTGCATCTATCAACTTTCCCTTTGGAAATAAAAAGGAAACCACCCTTTAAAATTTTTTTATTTCTTCCATTCTATAAAAAAGTTTATTTTTAATGCCAGACCATGTAAGGGCAGCTATTTTAAAATTGCATTTTGATTAAAATTGCATTTTGAGTTCATGCAAGCTTACTTTCTATCAACTGCCTGTTTCCACACATCTATGGATTAAATAAACCAATATTTAATACCACTGACATTACATTATTTCAAGATCTGAAAGTGCTTCATGAATCATTAAGGAGAGGTTAAATTCTCTCTCTTCTTTTCAAATTTCAGTAGCTTTTGGGGTACAGATAGATTTGTTACACGGATGAATTATATAATGGTGAATTCTGAGATTTTAGTACACCTGTCACCTGAGTAGAGTACATTGTACCTAACATGTAGTTTCGTATCCCTATCCCTGCCGCCTTCTGAGTCTCTAAAATCCATCATATCACTCTGTATGCCTTTTTGTACTCATAGCCTAGCTCCCACTTATAAATGAGAACATATGGTTTTTTTGGAAAACCACCCATTTTAGAAGCTAAAAAAGGAGAAGAAATTCTGTAAATGGAAATTACCTTTTTTCCTTCGTCAAGTTCAATTTTTGATTTTTTTTTTTTTTTTTTTTTGGCTACCTGGTTAAAAGCGATAATTCTAGGCAGGCTCTTACCATGTCAAAGTTTTGCATAGATTACAACTAGGTGACACATCGGGGCCAAAGAATTTCTTAATCCATGTAGTGCAATGCATTCTTACGGTAAAGGAATTAAACAGCAGAATGTATACAAGGTAAAACACTGAAATTCCTCCTTGTCTCTTTCCCCTCCACATCTGTGTTGCTTTATATTGTTTCTACATCTCTCTCCTTCTCTACACTGTGAGCTTCTAAAGTAACAGACACTGTGTGATTACCTTACTTCCATAGTCCCGGAGCAGTACCAAGCAGAGGTGAGGTACTCACGTATTTGTTTAAACAAATGAAATTTGAATGAAAGAATCAATACATGAATGAATAAACTGATGGAGGGAGGAAGGAGTTAAGGAAGTGCTGTGGCCTAAATGTTTGAATATTTGTGTCTCCCCATTCATCTGTTGAAATGCCAACCCCCGTGCTGGTGATGATATTACAAGGTGCGGCTTTGGGGAGGTGATTAAATCATGGAGCTGAAGCCCTTGTGATGGGATTGCTGCCCTTATAAAAAGAGACCTGAAGGAGCTTGTTTGTACCTTTCACTACGTGACAACACAGAGAAGGAAGCGAGCTCTCTCCAGACACCTATGCCGGTGTCTTGACCTTGGACTTCCAGCCTCGAGAAGTGTGAGAGGTAAACTTCTGTTCTTTATAAGCCACGCTGTTTATATTACTTTTTAATAGCATCCCATATGGACTAAGGCAGAAAGGAAGGAAGAAAAGAAGGAAGGAAGGAAGGAAGGCAGGAAACTCAGGGATGCATACTTTTTGAACTCTCTAACAGTGGTCACCCTACATTAATAATCAGTGTGTGTTGAGAAGCCAAAAGTTAGATTGTTGCTGAGATGTAGACATCAGATAAATCAGCCAAGCTCTGATGTAAGCTGTGGTCTTTGCAAAAACAGAGACAATTTTTTTTTTTTTGTACCTAAGGATAAAAGAGCTCTAAAGTCAGATAACCCTGGTTTCAAAGCTTTTGCTCTGCCATTCATTAACTGAGTGATCTTGTGCAAATAATTCAACCTTTCAAAGCTCCAGTGTCTCCTGTTTATTTAGTGATGGCTATAGTGTCAACCTCCTACTCCGTGTCTCAGAAAAAAAAAAAAAATCTTAGGAGGAGTCCATTGCTACCCAATACCTACCCACACAGAGAGTTGTGTTTTAACTAGGATCACCACAAGAGTTTCAACCCCACCAAAAAGTGGGCAAAGGATGTGAACAGACATTTCTTAAAAAAGGACATTTATGCAGCCAACAAACATATGAAAAAAAGCTCATCATCACTGGTCATTAGAGAAATGCAAATGAACCTAACCTGTAAGAAGAACTTTTAAGTCAACTTCTGGATACCTGAAATCACACAAGATACTACTTTTCTCCATAAGGCCTGGAATGTCTCAAAAAAATCCCTAAAATTTAAAACTTAATAAGGACAAGTTTGCCAATTAGGGCCCATGGAATTAGAGTCTGGTAGGGAAACTTTGGCCATTTTGGGTGTGGGAGAAAGATGGTCTTAGATAAGACCTAAAATTGTAGGAACACACTGAATTTCACTTATTCAATGTTGGCATAACTTAAGTTTACATAATTTAGTAAAATAATATTGAAACTCCTCTGTCACTCCAGTAAGAATGAACATTCTTGAACACCTATCACGCACCATGAATCTTGAAAGTGGTATCTTAGTTGACATAACTTTTACCTGAGATAGGCATTTTCTCTGAGCAAGTCAATGCAGATTATACAACTAGTGATTGAGCTGGGATTTGAACTCTATCCACAATTAAAACTTTTGCTTATTTTACAGTCTTTTTTGCTAAAAAAGAAAGATAATACTTTTTGAATAAAGGAACACATCTCTAGTGAGATAAACTAGTTCTGTGTGTTTGACAGCAAAAGAGCTTGAGGTTTAGAGCATGAACAGGGTCGTGCACAAAAGGTTGTCTGAATTGCACTTTCCTAACAAAGGGGGAAAATCTGCATCAGGTGGGTCATGGTGGGTCAAGTGGGTAAAGGTCAGTGCTCCCTAAGCAAGCTCACAGGATAATTTATAACCCAAACAGAAATACTTAGGGGCCTATTATTGATGGTTACACTGGAACAACAGACATAAACTGGGACTGCCCCCAGACAATCTGGGTATATTTCTACCCTGTCCCTAAGGAAACTCCTTTGTTAGTAACCACAAATTTATCTGCTGTGGGCTTAGTTAAAGCCTTGGGGTTGATCACTGTCTCTCCATTGTCCTCCCCATCACCACCCTGGAAACTGTCAACAACACATTGACCAATCACAGGGGTCTCCTAGGACACCGAGATCATTGCTGGCACCGGCTTGTCTTTCTAGCTCATCCCAGTTCTCTCAGCCCAAAGATTATGGTAGGAAAAGACTTGAGAAAGAGTACCACCTTCTTCCACTAGGAAGTCATGTCAGCAACTCAATAAGTATGTATTTCTGATTTTACACTATGGTTGAACACACTTTTACTTCTAATTACATACCGTCCACAATCGCATCCTAAAAGAGACAGCATTGTCACAGGTAAGCATTCTTCTGGGAGGAGATGCTGAGAGGGTTTTCCTGCTTACCCATTCTTGGGGGGGTGTAAAAATTCATCTATCTGTTAGAAAATCCTCATCACACAAGGATAATGCCAAATTAGTTTTGGAACAAAGTTAGGGTATCAGTGAACAATTTCTTTAATATTTTAGCCCATGTATCACCTCCTGGGTTGGGAGGGGTCTGGTGAGGATGCTCTAATCTGCCTATCCTCAGTGTCTCTGTGCATAAGCGGCCTCCTCCAGCCCCCTCCTCAGCCTGAGATCAAGTCTTCATTCTTGCTCCTCATTTACCTCTGTCCTTAGGCAACTCCATGAAACTCTCAGTAAATGAACTAAGTGTGTTTCTGATGTTTTCCCTTGGTCCAGGGGAAACGTAGAGATTAAATGTTTCCACTTTGAAACTTTCAATCAGTATTTGAATCTTTTACCACATAGATATCTATTTTTGTTTAGTGATCCTGACCTAGAATGAAAGTAATGTTTCTGGTAAAATATTTTAAATAAGTCACACAATTTAACACAGAGCCTGTGAGGGTTTTGCTCCCTTGGCCTCAGCAATAGTACTATTGTGATAGTAATGATGATGATGACGAATATGTCTTAGTCCATTTGTGATGCTATGACAAAATGCCTTAGAATGAGTCATTTATAAACAACAGAAATGTGTCACTTACAGAGACTGGAAAGTCCCAGATCAAGACCCTGGCAGATTCGTTGTCTGGTGAGAGCCCATTCCTTACAGAGGGTGGCTTCCAACTGGACCCTCACAAGGTAGAAAGTGCAAGGGAGCTCTCTAGGACCTCTTTTATAAGGGTCTTAACTATTTGTGAGGGCTCTGCCCTCATGACCTAATCACTTCCCAAACATTCCACTTCTTAATACTATTGCACTGGTGATTAGATTTCGGCATGAATTTTGGGGGAGAGACACAAACACTCAAACCAGAGCAAATAATGATGGTGATGATAATACTGATAATAATAATAATAATAATAATAATAATAATAATAATACCACTAGAAAGTAAAGTGGAGGCTGAAATCTATTGTCTACATTCCTGTCTCCTACACTTACACCCTGAAAGCAATCCTCTTTATTGCCTCCTACCCCTTCTTTAACCCCAGTTGGCCCCAATGGAAACCCACCTTGCAGTGGGTTCCTCCACGCTCCACAGGCTGTGTGCTGCATGTGCCTTTAGGCAAGGTCACCTGAGGGCAGCTTCCAGTGACCACATAATTAGGGGTCAGATCAATGGGCAGAGGCAGGGCTGAGTGAGGTCATGCAGAAGGCATTGTGACCCTATTGACAGAAGTCAGGTTTGAGTGGCAGTGAGGGAAAGAAGGGTGGTAGGATGTGGGGACTGTGTAGGCACCCCTTTCATAGGGTTTCCCTGAAAAGCTGGGCAAACGCAAAAGATGACAGTTCTTGTGTGTCCAATAAGTGTTTTTCTTTTAGTTGGTGTAGATACAGTAGAAGGGAATAAGAGATAGCGCAGGTGAGAGAAAGAATTGCTGGAGTCCTGATGTGGTTTGGCTCTGTGTCTCCACTCAAATCTCATCTCCAATTGTAATCCCCACATGTCAAGGGAGGGATCTGGTGGGAGATGATTAGATCATGGAGGAGGTTTCTCCCATGCTGTTCTTGTGATAGTGAGTGCGTTCTCATGAAATCTGATGGTTTAAAAATGGTGCTTCCCTCTTCTCTCTCTCTGCTGCCGCCGTGTAAGATGTGCCTGCTTCCTCTTTGCATTCTGCCATGATTGTGAGTTTCCTCAGGCCTCCCCAACCCTGCAGAACTGTGAGTCAATTAAACCTACCTTTTTTTTAAAATAAATTACTCAGTTCTTTATAGCAGTGTGAAATGGACTAATACACGTCCTGTCTATGAGTAAGCAAGGAAATGCGATCTATGACCCTTTCTCTCTTCTTCCCTTTTTACCCTTCCCTCCTTTGTTCCCTCCTTTCTTCTCTCCTTCCTTCCCTCCCTTTTCTTTATTCCTCCCACCCTACTTTCCTCCCTCTCTTTCCCCCTCCCTTTCCTTCTTCCTTTTTCCACCCCTTCTGTGTTTTCTTACCATTTTTTATCTCTCTCTCTCTCTTTCAGTGCCCTGTCTTTTTTTTTTTAGCTTCTCTTTCAATACATGCCAGGACAAAATAAAGGAATAGCAAAGCTAAAGACATCTGAAAGCCAAAGGTTGTGATGGAGAGCAGTGAAGAGACCACATGGGGCACTTATAGCAAGGGTTCACCGTATAAGGTGCCCTGAGCTTCTCTAGGTGCCCCAAAACTCTTCCATTTAATTATAAAAGGATATACGTATAAAGAGATAGCCAGAATTTCTATCCTTGAAATAAAAGTAATCCTTTTACTTGTATTTAAAATGGCACTTATCTCTTAAACATAGGCACCCCAGTCTTGCCACAAAAAGTGATTGGATCATCACAGGTTATTTCTGTCTGTTAAATTGGGCCATGAAAACATAAAACTCTGAAACCTCCTCTAAAGTTATATGTACCTTCATCGTTAAAGGGAAGGTGCTTAGTTTTAACAAACAGTTCAAATAATCTATTTTGTCTAGAGAAAGAATGAGTAATAAACTACAGTCTACCCCTAATTTATGTCAACCCTCTTGTTTCTCAGCTCCCTCTTACCTGGAGCAGGCAACAAGGATAAAAATGGCAAAGTGAAGAGCAGGTAACCAACATTCATAGCTGGTGGCTGACCAGCCAAGTGACCAGCCATGACTGCTACCTTCTTAAGAGTCTGACACTTTCTATGCAAATGCAGATTCCAAGAACGTACATTTTTGACCTCAGGTTATTATGGATTATGATCTTTCACATCTGGAACTCAGATGACATTTGAAGGCATTGAAGGCAGCTTGATGTTTTGCAAGGCAGCAATTTGCTGTTTTGTTTTTTTTTAAGAATAGCACTTTGGAGGTGTGGGATTGATTGATAAAGAATTAGACCTTGAACCATAAGAATAAATCTCTGACAGTACATATTTACTCTATGCCAATTCTATGGAGGAAGTGCTTTTGGTGTAGGAATATCCCGGAGATATGAAATCACAGAACGGAGACACATGCCCTCCACCCTCATCCAAGACTGAATCTGTTCACAATAAATTCCAAGCTACAGATCTGAAATAAACGGGCTGTTCATGTAATACTGAGCTCAGAGTACCTTCTGAGGGAGGAAGAGTTATCATATGAGCCTTGGTCATTTATATGAAAAAACACATAAAGTTCAGTAACTTTTTGCGAGTTTTTCATCATTTTTTCTCCATTAAACAAATGTAGGCTTAGGTCTTTTGTGTTACTAATTTTATGCTCGATTCTTGATTTGAAACTAGGATATAGTTGACCATCTCTGTTGATGGGTTCAACATCTGAAAATGTTCAGAAAAAAAATGTGTCTGGTCTGAACATATAAAGGCTTTTTTTGGTCATTGTTCCCTAAACAAGATAAGATAACACCCATTTACTTAGCATTTACATTGAGTTAGGTTTTACAGGTAATCTAGAGATGATTTAAAGTACATAGGAGGAAAATCAAAGGTTATATGATGGTACCCATGCCATCTTGCATCAAGGACTTCAGCATCTGAGGAATTTCGTATCCACAGAGGGCCTGAAACCAGTCCCCCCCGGATACCAAGGGGCAACTGTATTCGTTAATTGCTGCTGAAATAGTAAATTGTCATTAACCTTAGTGGCTTTAAACAACACTAATTAATTATCTTACAGTTTGGGGGAATAAAATGTCTTAAATCAAGGTGTCAGCAGGACTGTGTTCCTTTTTAGAGTCTCTAAGTGAGAATCTTTGTTTGCTTTTTTGTTTTGTTTTGCATTTTCAAGCTTTAGAAGCTGCCCACATTCCTTGGCTTGAGGCTTCTTCATCTCAAAGCCAGTAATGCCTGTCAAGTCATTCTCACATCACATCCTGAAGACACTGGCTGTTCTGTCTCTCTTTCCAAATGTAATGATCCTTTTGATTACATTGTTCTCATTCACCTAATCTAAGATAACCTCCCTATTTGAAA
Organism: Hylobates moloch; assembly: GCF_009828535.3. Taxonomy (NCBI): domain Eukaryota; kingdom Metazoa; phylum Chordata; class Mammalia; order Primates; family Hylobatidae; genus Hylobates; species Hylobates moloch. The sequence goes on from NW_026652281.1 coordinate 83,290,689, forward strand.
GTCAGCTGATTAGCAACCTTAATTCTATCTGCTGACATTGATTCTTATCTGCTATGTAAAGAAGCATAATCATAGGTTCTAGAAATTAAGACATGGACTTTTTTGAGAGGCCATTATTATGCCTACTACACCTAGTAAAATAAAACTCAGTAGTGTAGCAAATAAATACTTTGGCCACAAAAATTGTCTTTAAGGAGAAAAATGTCTGTGAATAACTTTTTAGTATATGGACATTGCAAATATCATGGGATATATAATGTAAACTCTACCTAAACTTCCAGGCACCAGGAGAGCAACAAATTCATTCAAATTAAAAATGTCACACATTATAAAAATTAAATGATTAAGTAAATAACACTATTGGACAGGCCTGGGATCAAGGTGAGGTGGGTAAATTTGAGTTGGACAATAGCAGGATCAGATTCTGTCCTTATTTAAAACTTAAATATTTTGTTGATCACGGTTACTTTTGAAGCAATTACTTTTTTACAAAGAAACACATGCATTATAAGATCACCTATCTTGAGTGTAGAATTTTTTGATCCCCTAATTTTGCACCTGCATCCAGTGCCTCCCTCACCTCTTGGCCCTGTTAAAGGATCTACATAAAATCTCTAGGTCTGATTTTTTTTTCCAATCTTGATACTTTAGGACATCTGATGGATTATTTTAGACGAAAATGCATTTAGCCAGAGGTTGATGGTATGCACATTAAGAGAAAACTTAATATCAAGAAGCAGAGAGCTTCATAGACATGCAGGGTATACCTGCAGAGTTCACGATTTAACTATCAAATGAGTTAAACTGCCTAACGAGAGAGGGCAGGGCTAGGCAGCTGTCTTGATGCTTCCCCTTAGAGTCTCTGTTGTCTTTCTTCTTGATGTTTGCTCTCCTCTCATTGCGTTCTGTGCTATATTGCCCTCATTTAACTGTACCTTCAAAAAGGACCTGTTTTTAAGAGCTTTTACATGAATCAAAATTATGTCTAGATGTGAGGAAATGCTTTGTGCAACTCAACTTTGCCATTAAATGTATAATAATTTATGAAGTAACGCCTCTTCCTCAATAACCAGTGCATACATGAATAAGAGAAAGTCCATACCTGTAGAGAGCTCATAGACTAATGGAGAAGTAAAAATTTATCCACATGAGCAGGAAGCACAATTGCATAAGCAGCCTAAACCAGAAGGAGGGAGTGCTTGTGAAGAACAGGATGACAGGGTGTTCCCTCCTTAGTGGATCACCCTGATTCCAGGAGATAAGAGGTCTTTGAGTTGAGACAATAACGAGGCACAGTCTTCAGGGAAGATGTGGGGTAGGTGAGGGAATGCAAGGAGAGGAAGTAGGAGGAGCAAAGCACAGGTTATAGGAAAACAATGGGAATAATTGGGGAAGGTCAAGTGACCTAAAGGGAACAGATATCGCTAAGCCTCCCCCAAATCACAGCAGTGCCAGTCTCCTTGTCAGAAACTTATGACTCATAATCATTCACTCACATCTCATGATCATGATGGAAAAGCTCAGGTTTTCCATCCTGAAAAGAAACTCACCGTGGATTTATTCAAAATAATATTGGCACAGACTTTGTGTCTTTCTGACATGGGGTTTTGAATTCTAACATCCTATTGCTCCTGTTGGTTTTGGGTTACTGGAGGAGCAACCCAAAAAACTCCTCCTGTGCCATCCCTGACCCCTGGTCTGGAGAGCTGGGAAGGACATTCCAAGGACGTCAGAGATTGGCTTGTCCGAAACCAACATTACACAATCACAATTACAATTACTAGGATCAAGATTCCATGTCTTTGAACACCGTAGCTTAATTTGGTTTACATGTCGCATGTCTCTGCTGAGTGAGCCCTTTCTGAGTTCACATTAGTCACAGAAGCTTCTTGGACTCCTCATTACCTTTTGCAGCATTTTATTCTGTCATGGCCATAGGTGCCAATCTGTTTCAAGCTTGTAGAGCAAATATTCAGAACACCCACACCTTTGTTCCTGTGTCAGCTAGCAGGATTTCTTATATCTTTAGAAAAACCTAAAGAAATGAAACAAACAAACAAACAAACAAAAAAAAAAACAGAAGCAATAAACAATAAGCAAACCAAATAGGAGTGATAAGGCTGTTAGAACTCAAAACCCCATGTCAGAAAGGCACAAAGCCTGTGTCAGTATTGTCTTGAGTAAATCTGTGGTGAGTTTCTTTTCCAAGCCTGGGCTTTTCCATCATGATCATGAGACGTAAGTGAATGATTATGTGAACCTAAGTTTCTTAAAAGGAGGCTGGCCCTGCTGTGGTTTGGGGATGCTTAGTTCCTGGAACTAGAATGTGAAAGACTGATCTCTGCTAAGTGACCAGGGCCTCCAGATGGGCTCAGGTAGGAGCTCAACAAGGATTTCTTGAGAATTCAACTCCACCACAGAAAAATAACCTCAGAGCTACCCTACCTCCATTTACACACATAGGCCAGTAACCTCTGCTTTCCAAATCATGAAGTCCATTAAGTATTTGAACCGAGCTGAAGAAAAAGATGTGGCTCAAAGGGTAGAAATTGTTTAATGTGAATTTAATATGAAAATATCTTAGGGCCGGGCCCAGTGGCTCACGCCTCTAATCCCAGTATTTTGGGAGGCCGAGGTGGGTGGATCACCTGAGGTCAGGAGTTTGAGACCAGCCGGGCCAACCTGGTGAAACCCTGTCTCTACTAAAAATGCAAAAATTAGCTGGGCGTGGTGGGAGGCACCTGTAATCCCAGCTACTCAGGAAGCTGAGGCAGGAGAATCACTTGAACCTGGGAGGCAGAGGTTGCAGTGAGCCGAGATCATGCCACTGCACTCCAGCTTGGGTGACAGAGCGAGACTCCATCTCAAAAAAAAAAAAAAAAAAAAAAAAGGAGGGGCAGCTAGGGCCCAAGGGAGAGGGGCTGGGAATTAAAAAAAAGAAAAAAAAAAATACAGAAAGTAGCTTCCAATAAAAACAATAATTAACAGTAGAGGTAAACCTTTGTAATCAATTGTTTCTAATCTCTAAATTCTGTTCTCAATCTCAGCCTTCCATTTGTCCTCCCTCCTTCCCCTCCTCCCTCCTTCCCTTTTGTCTCTTCCTTCCTACTCTCCTAAGTGGTGGAATAGCGCCAAGTGTCTGGTGTCTTCAAGAACCCTGCTGCTCCTCTGTAACCCAAAGCCGATAAACAATATGGATAAAATCAGTAAAATGAGACATTTTCAATGTAATTTCTATCCGATTAGCTATCTGAGGTCTTAGTCTCAAATTATCTTTCTGTCTCTCTCCTTTCCACTCTCTTTTTCTTTCTTCACCCTTTTATTCTTACAATATCAAGGAGAAAATCAAATTAGGCATTCCATTTTAAAAGTGGCTTTCAATAGGCTTTTTTGTTCTGTGAACCTAAAGCAGCCACAGAGCGCAAATGTTCTCCAGGGACTTCGATCTGAAAAGACGAAGGGCCAGTGTCCCAAACACAACTTCCCAAAGTACAGGCTGTGCCTTACCATTCCCCAAAATTCTCTAGGTCACTCAAATCTACACTTTAAATATAAAAATTTAGAAAATGACATTCTGTACTTACTTCTTTGGATAAAATCAAAATTTCTCACTTTTATTGAAAAAGAAAAGTCACCTGACAGGTTTCAACCATAGTCTTAGCAGTCATAGGGTGAAGATCAGGGAGGAGATGAGATTTACAAGCTACTGGGCCCCTCTGGCTTAGAAGAGGGAGTGAGGCGGCCATGAGGCTCTTAAACTGCTTCCATGTTGAAGGAAATGGAGTTTGGTTCAATAAAGCAAGGCATGCAACCTGCTCAGTCTAGAAGTGAGTGTAGAAGAAAGGGAGAAAGGGAGTCAAGCTGTAGGGGAGACAGGGAGAGAGGGAGTGCCCTGACACTGAGAGAAATACAAGAGGCAGAGAAAGAAGAAAGAGAGACAAGGGAGAGATATAGACATAAGAAAGACAGTGTCTATGGCCATACCACGTTGAACACGTTTGATCTCCTGTGATCTTGGAAGCTAAGCAGGGGTGGGCCTAATTAGTACTTGGATGAGAGAGAAATTGGTGAGAGAGAGGCAAGAGAGTGCCTATACCCCATTTTTCCACTTGCCCAAGCCTCCTATTTCCCTGACCCATCTCACGTGGAAGAGGAACGCGAAGAGACGATATTAGACTCTCAGAGGTGATGGCTGGGAGCTTCACCATGAGCTGAGTCTGGGGAGGACGCTGAGCCTTCCACCTAAACAGGTCTTGGCCCCTTGTCACTGGGCAGAATTCAGAACAGGTATTACCTGCCATGTTAGCAATTACAGTGATTGAAACTGACCACCTTCCTGGGGGCATCAGAGGAATGGCCCTCTGAGAGCAAAGTACACCCAGGAGCTCTTACGCAAATTTGGGCATGAGAAACCCCAGAACATCTCCTTGTTCTGCTCATAGGACCAGGGCTTCTTTGTGTCTTGTGCCATTTGGGACCTGGGGTGTGAATAGAGTGAGAGGCTAGGCCTTTCTTACAGGGGAACGGACTCAGGGCCTGTGAACTGGAGATCACCTGCCTGCTCTGTGGGACGTCTTGTTTTCCCTGAATATCTGGGGACAGTCTCAGGCCAAACTGGGAGCCAGTTCCATATAATTCTATCCATTGCTGGAACATTCAGCTCCTGGGGATGAACAGGGCTGGCTCAAACCCAGGGACCCTGGAGGGGCTCACGGCTCCTGGCTGTGCGTGCATAGACATTCCTCTGAGAAGGAGAATGGGAGGGTGGGATTGTGACTACATGTGTCCCCTCAGAGTCCACCTAGGTCCAGGCCAGGATGTGGCCTATGGCCCGCACCTCAGTTCCCTCCGTTCACACCGTCACTCGGGGAACGTCAGCTCCACAGGACTTTAGGGCTTTGCGAGCCCAGGGCTTTCCCTGCTTTCCACAGACGTCAGGGCGAAGGGAGCTCACTGCCGTTGGGATTTGGTGGAGAAGCATGGAGTGGGGCTGCAAGGCCTCCACGTGGTCTCCCTGTTGCTGATGGGACCCACTTCTGCAGGAGCCCCGTGTTTTCAGAGCTGTGCAAGGTCTCTGGGGACTCTCAGGACCCTGTTCTCCCTCCATAACACAGAGTAGCAATGGCTGGTCACAGGCAATGGACAGAACCCCTGGTGCCAGATGCTCGGGGTGGGGTTTTCACGGGAAAATAAGTGGCATTCATCCTTGTTCCTCCCTCTTTGGATCAAAGGGAAGTTTTGGAGACAAGCAGGCCCCAGTGTCAGTGTTTGTGCTGTCACCAAGGTATAGTGGGAACAGCCATGGGGACAATGAGCCTTGAGCCATGGTCTACATTTAAAATGTCACACATTAAGAACTCACAGTTTGAGGCAGGCCAGAGGTGCTTTTAAAGAAAGCTGCGATGGATTGTATGAACAGGATCTTTAATGTCTTTCTTATCATGAAAAGAAGTTTCTGATGGGGTATGCAAAGAGAGGACTGGGTTGGGTGCCCTCAGAACTGCTAAAGGAATCTGCATCCAGGGCTGCAGCTGACTCAGCAGGGAGTCACTCCCTTTGTCATAACTTTGTTTTTCTCTGTGCCGAGCAGGCTGGAATTGAGGGGCAGACTCATTCATTTCCTGACACTAAAACTATTCCTGGCCAAGGAAGCCAAATAGAAAAACTGAATGAAAAAACAAAAAGCATATATGTGCTCTGTCTAAATTAATAAATAATTTTAAAAATATACTTTCTATGTCGCTGTCACCTTTTGAAAGTAACAGGGAAATGTCATGACACTTCACCCTAATTATCTCAGCGTGGATCTCTTACAAATAAGAAAAACTTTCCCTCATCTATCACAATACCATTTACGCACATTAACGAGAAAAATTCCCTGGCCTGAACATTGGGACAGCAGCCGTAGGTGCTCAGGAAGCAAAGTGTCAGTAAATTATTGCAAAACAAAAGTGTGTGCATAGGCCTTGAAATTGTTCCAAGAATAGCTTTGTGGCTGTTGAGTTTTCTGGGTACATGTTAAATCCAGTTTCACACATCGAATTAGGTTGTCAAGCCTGTTTCTTTGTTGAGTAAATATTCTTAAGGAAATGCCATGGTTCTTGGCAAGGGGCCTTACTGGACTTATTACATAACTCTTATACGTAAACAAGTGTTTGAGTTAAGAGAGTGGTTCCCATCTTTTTCATGTGTGGCATCACTCCTGATCGATACGTTCTTAATGACTGCTATACTTAACGTGATTATTATAAAAGTAATACACTCGCATTTAAAAACCCACGCATAGAAGAATGTGAATTTCTCCTATAATCCCATTGCAATACCCAGAACCACTGATAGCATTGTGGTTTATACTTGTCCTCTCTAGCTCTCAGTACATTTGTGAGGCCTTGTTAGAGAAGGAGGTGACGTTGCTCTGAAATAGGAAAGTCACTGTGAAATGCAGCACCTCTGTGTCCCTGGGGTATAAACCACCAAGGCTTAGGTAACATGAGCCTAGTTGCTCAAGGACAGCTGGACTGACTCTTCCCGTGAAGATTCCTATGGTTGCAGCTGCTTCTTTTTTCCCGGCACAGCCCAGTGTGACTCCTTCAGAGCAGTGTTCATCCTGGTGAAAAAGTGTGTTTGATAAAGATCAAGGGAGGAGCACTTTTGTCTTAAAGGTAGGGTTATTATCTTGCTTCAGCGAGGAAGATTATCCACCAGCACAGATATGAGGTTTTTCCCAAACCATAGGCTGTTATCTGTGGCAAAGTGGTTCAGTTCCCCAGGCAAGAGTGGGCATTCCTTTAGACAGGCTCCCAGAAAGCAAAGTCTCTCATATCTCTAATTTTAAAAAGCAAAGTTTCTCTGCACTGTGTCCTCAATGGTAAATAACAGAAGCAGTTGTACTGGCTGTCAATTCTGGAGGCAGGGCCAGCTTCATGGGCTTGAGGACTGGGCAGTGACCCAGGGACCTGCCCTCAGAAGGGCCAGTGCCTGGTATCAGGCTCTGCCGACACCCTCTTGACCTTCTTAGTTTTTTTCTTTGAACTTGGTTTTGTAAGTGAAGCCCACTGATACAAGGGAGCATGCACATGGGCAGAGTGGTTATGAGGGGGGACGAGGTGGGCAGGCTCATTCCCAGTGACATGAAGGCCACATGCTGGAGCTTGCTGTCCTGAGCATGGGCACCTTGGAGTGGCCCAGGCACGTCTGGACTGGGAAGGAAGACGGCAATGGACCGGGATAGGAAGTAGCAGCAGCAGCAACAGGTGTCCTCAGCCCTGGGGTGAAAGGAGGGTCTCTGTGTGGAGGCAGCACCGACACCTCTGTGCCTGTGCATTCTCAGAGTCATCCTTGGAGCTTCTGCATGAATATTTACCCCCTGACCTGAGCACTGGGACAGGAACCATAGGTGCTCAGAGAGCAAATTGGGAGGAGAGAATCACAAAACAAAAGTGTGCCCATGGACATTGAGAAAGAGTATGACAGGGAGTTCTTGAAATTCCTCAGGGAGTTTAGAGTTCTTCAAGGAGTTATCCAAGGCTCAGAAATATAAATTAAATATATAATGATAGTCACAAAACTTCTGATGGGACGGGCATGGTGGGTCACACCTGTTATCCCAGCACATTGTGAAGCGCAGGTTAGAGGACTGTTTGAAGCCAGGTGTTGGAGACCACCATGGGCAGTATAGTGGGCAGTATAGTTAGACCCCAACATTTAAAAAAAAAAAAAGGATTAGCTGAGCACAGTGGCACATGCCCGTAGTCCTAGCTACTTGGGAGGCTGAGGTAGGAGGATCACACGAGTTCAGGAGTTTGAGGCTGCAGTGAGCCATGATCATGTCGGTCAACAGATGGAGACCCTCTCTCAAAAAAGAAAAGAAAAGAACACTTCTGATCGATCAATTATTAACAAGTAGAGCAATTTTAAAAGTTAAGTTTTTCTTGTTGTTAAAGATACAACAATAGATTTCAAAAACAGGAGTTTTGAATAAGTTACAAATCATGACGCCACATTTGGTCTGCTGTGGGCCTCTGCAACTCACAGAACATGTCAGAAGATGCATCAAAATTCCACTGGAGAAATTTACACTTAAAATTAAATTCAAACTTCCATAAAACTGATTTGCTTAAACAGCTAAATCCTTTGAAAAAAATAGCTCCACAAGAACCACCAGCTCCAGATATACTAAAATTTGTGTCAAAATAATTTATCCCAATGTTGTCAGAGCTTAGATTATATTCCAGAAACAGTTGCTTCAGCAGATTCTTTTCAGAAGAAAAAAATGAAGTTGCTCAAGGTATAAAGTTTGATGACCTAATAAATTAATTGACAGAAAAGTGGGCCAGAAAAATTGTTTGATTCATCTAGATCCAATTAATGAAGTATAATTATTTATTCTATTAAAACTGTGACACCGATTTCTGGTGGTGGATTTATATGATTCTGTTCTTACTCTTCGATAAGTATTATCCCTATTACATTTTTCAAATGATAAAAAATATTGGCTTGAGAAAGCTGAATATCCTCCCGCCTTTCGTGACACTTTCTTCTGCTGCTCTTTGAACAAGGCGCCCTGCATTTCCATTTTGCACCGAGCCTTGGGAATTTTGCAGCCAGCCCTGCCGTGGCCATTTTTATACAAGTTATCTCATTTAATCCTCAGAAGCAAACATGCCAGGGGGGTATTACCCAAGTTTACAGAGGCAGGTCCTGGGGCCTAGAAAGGTTAGAGGACATGTTCAAGGTCACCTGGCTACTAAGTGACAGAGATGCTATTTGAAATAAAATCCCCCTCTCTTCAAAGCCCATGTTCCTAACTACCGCCACACAATCACCATAGTTTCCTGACAACCTTACCTCTTCATCCTCCTACAACCCCAAAGCTATAGTAATGCTCTGCCTAAGGCCAGAGTCCATGGAGCTACTGTCACCCTCTCCCATCTCCTGAGCTCAGTGGTGAGTCCAGAGCCTGGCCTGGCCTTGCAGGAGGTGACGGAATGAGCGCGCAGTTACTGCCACCTCCTGGCAGCTCTGCTACATGACCCTAAAACGCAGATCTAATCTGTTTCCCGCCTGCCTGAAGCCTGGGTATGCACCTGAGACTGCTAGTAATTTCCTTTTTCCCCTTTAGGAGTCTACTGAGAGTTCTCACAACTTTATGCATTCTCTCAAGCAATTTGCTTTCATTTATTTATTTTTAATGTTCTCTTTTGTGTCCACATTCTTTTTTATTCACTCGTTTTCCTATTTACTTTCAGCTTAATTTGTTCTTTTTTCCCCCAGGATTTTACAATGGAATATTAGATTGTCTATTTCTGAGCTTTCGACTTCCCATTATAATAGCAGTTAATGTTATAAATTTCCCTCCAAGCACTGCTTTAGTTTTATTGCCACAAATTTGGGTATGTTATGTTTCCATTTGCTGTCATGTGAAAATATTTTTAATTTTCTCCTTTGACTCATTAGAAATATGTTGAGTAATGTCCAAATACGTAGGGAATTTTCCAGCTATTTTCCTTTAGTCACAGCTTCATACATTCCACTGTGGATAGACATTATGCTTCATATGATTTTAAATTGTTTTGATTTTTTGTTTCTCAGTCCAATATGAGCTGTCTTAGATAATATTTTAATGCCTTTTACAGTTATTGGGAGGAGTGTCCTGTAAAGCTTAAATAGATCATAATGGATGACACTGTTGTTCAAGTCCTCTCTATCTCTATTTATACTTTGTTGCTAAAAAAAACATTTGAAAGAAAAGAGTGTTGAAATATTCAATGGTAATTCTTAATTTTTAAATTTCTTCTCTTAGTTCTATCAATTTCTTTTTAAAAAGTTTGAGATTCTCTTATTAGGTGCATACTAATTTAATAATAATGATATCTGTTCTTGGTGATTTAACAACTTTATCACTGGAAAACATAGGCTCTTTATCAGTAATAATACACCTTGCTGTAATATCTACTTTGATTTATAGTCAATTAGCCGATACAGCTAATTCTGTTTTCATTAGATTGTTTCCATACTATAACTCTTTCCGTCCCTTTACTATCAACCTTTTTCCTTATATTTGGTAAAGATATTGTGTTTTTATAGACAGCGTGTATTTGGGTCTTGTTTTATACTACAAGTTTGCTAGTGAGGAATTCTCTTAGTTTTTGTTGTTGTCATGAGAAAATGCCTTTACGCTGTGGCTCACGCCCGTAATCCCAGCACTTTGGGAGGCCAAGGTGGGCGGATCACGAGGTCAGGAGATCCAGACCATCCTGGCTAATACGGTGAAACCCCATCTCTACTAAAAATACAAAAAAATTAACTGGACTTGGTGGCGGGTGCCTGTAGTCCCAGCTACTCAGGAGGCTGAGGCAGGAGAATGGCGTGAAACCAGGAGGCGGAGCTTGCAGTGAGCCGAGCTCGCACCACTGCACTCCAGCCTGAGCGACAGAGCAAGACTTCGTCTCAAAAAATAAAGAAAAAAAGAAAAAGAAATTGCCTTTACTTATTATTGGAATATGTGTTTAGCATTAATCTAGAAATGTATTTTTGCTTGTCAGGGTCCTATGTTGACATATTTTTCTTCTTTCGGTACTTAAATATGTCACCTTATTTTTTGTACTTCTGTAAGCAGTGTCTTCTCTCAGCATGCTTTTAAGATTTTCTGATTATTTTTGATTCAAAAAATTTGATTATTGGTATGGTTTTGCTCTGTGTCCCTACCCAAATCTCATCTGGAATTATAATCCCATAATCCTCAGTGTGGCGGGGGGCAGGACCTGGTGGGAGTTGATTGGATCATGGGGAGGTGATTGCTGCCTTGCTGTTCTCATGATAGTGAGTGAATTCTCAAGAGATGTGATGGTTTTATAAATGGCAGTTTCCTTCTGTGCTTGCTCTTGCGCCCTGTCTCTCTTCCTCTCTCTCTCTCCCTCTCTCTTTCGTCTGACACCATGGAAGACTTGCTTGCTTCTGCTTCACCTTCCATCACGACTGTGAGATTCCTGAGGCCTCCTAGCCATGCTTTCTATTAATCCTGCATAACTGGGAGTCAAAGAAACCTCTTTTATTTATAATTATCCAGTCTCAGGTAGTTCTTTATAGCAGTGTGAAAACAAACTTGTATAATTATGATATTGTTGTTCTGTTTTTTTTAAATAATTATTCTTCTTGGATGTCTTTCAATACCAAATTTGTATGTTTCCAGTCGCACCAAATTTATAAAAATAGGCTATTATTTCATTAACTTTATGCTTTCTCCTGGAACTTCTTTCTGCCTTCAAACACACATAGGTGCTAGACTGCTTGATATTTCTATGAAGTGCACTGTTTATTTTTTATCCAGACTTCTTTTCTCCCTTTGCTTCATTTCCTCATTTGTTTGTGTTAACGTAGACTCAGGCTTACTGACCCTTTCTTCTATACTGTCATGTGTCATTAATCAAATTCAGAATATTTTTTGTTCTCATGCTCATTTTGTTTTATTGCTGGAAGGCCCATTTGGTTCTTTTTGTGTGTTCCTCCTCAACAAAAAGGTTTTCTCTTCAGCCTTTGACATATTTATAAATTTTATAATAGCTCCTTTACATTCTCTTTTCTAATCCTGGTACCTTTGTCATTATTGGGTCTGTTTTTACTGAATGACTTTTCTCCTAGTTATGGGCTGTATATTCCTACTTCTTTTCTTGCTTGGAAATCTTTGATTGGATTCAGTATATTAGAAAGCCTATATGTATTTTTTTAAATTTGGAAACAGGGTCTTGCTCTGTTGCCCAGGCTGGAATGCAGTGGTGCGATCTCAGATCACTGCAACCTCTGCTGTTTTAAGCAATTCTCTTGCCTCAGCCTCCTGAGTAGCTGGGACTACAGGCCTGTGCCACCATGCCCAGCTAATTTTTCTATTTTTAGTAGGCACAGGTTGGCCTGGCTGGTCTCGAGCTCCTGTCCTCAAGTAATTCACCTGTCTTGGCCTCCCAAAGTGCTGAGATTATAGTCATGAACTGCCACGCCATGCCAGCTTAAATTGCTGAATAACAATTTTTTTTTTCCCAAAGAACGCTATACATTATCTGGTTCATTTTTGGGGTTCTATATGTTTATTTAGCTTTTTCAGGAATGGCTTGAAAATTTCTTGAAGCAGTTGCAGAGCAGTTTAATCTAGAGCTAACTAGCACCACTACTTGCTGATGGCTTTCTGAGGACTCTGAATTCTCTCCACTTTGCTGTGGAGATGCAAAGTTTTCAAGACTTGTCTGTCCTCCTGAAAATGCCATTCACTCCCTTATGGAGTTTTTGCTTTTTTCTGGCCTGGGGAAGTCTTAGCCCAAGTGTGCACACATCATAACATAGCCCAAGAGTGAAGGCATTCTTCTGTTCTCCAACACTCAAGATCAATGCTTCCTTTCAGTGGCCCACTGTCTGATATGTGCCCTGGAAATTGGGGTCTGATACAGGTTGGATGTTTGTACTCTCCAAATACTATGTTGAAATATAATCCCCAGTCTTGGAGGTGGGACCTGACAGGAAGTGTTCGGGTTGTTGGGGTGGATCCCTCATGAATGGCTTGGTGCTGTCCTAGAGATAATCCGTGAGTTCCTTCTTTGAGTCATGGGAGATCTGGTTGTTTAACACAGTGTGGCACCTCCCCACTCTGGCTCCTTCTCCTGACTTGTGATACTCCTGCTTCCCTTCCCCTTCCTAAACAAACGGAAGCGTTCTGAGGCCTCAAAAGGAGCAGATGCTGGCACCATGCTACTCATACAGCCTACAGAATAGGGAACCAAAATAAACTTCTTTTCCTTGTGAATTACCCAGCGTTAAGTATTCCTTTATAGGAGTAAAAACAAACTGACACAGAAAATTGTTACTGTGCAGGGGACATTGCTGTAAAGACAGCTGAAAATATGGAAGTTGCTTTGTCACTGGGTACTGGCAGAAGTTGGAAGGGTTTGCAGGGCCCAGCAAAAGATAGGACGATGAGGGAAAGTTTGGAACTCTTTAGAAACTTGTTAAATGTATGTGACCAAAATGCTCGCAGAGATATGGGCAGTGAAGTCCAGGCTATCCGGGTGTTAGATGGAAAAGTGGAAGTTACTGGGAATTGGAGCAAGGATCCCCAGTGTTACACCCCAGTAAAGAGCTTGGCTGCATTGTGTCCACATCCTAGGGATTTGTGGAAAGTTGAACTTTAGAGTGATTACCTAGAGCATCTGGTCTAAGTAATTTCCAAGGAGCAAAGTATTCAAGATATCTAGCTGCTTCTACAAGCTTACGATCAGATACAGGAGCAAAGAAATGATTTAAATTTGGAACTTACACTTAAAGGGGAAGCAAAGCAAAAAATTTGGAAAATTTGCAGCCTAGGAATTTAGTAGAGAAAGAAAAAGCATTTTCAGAAGAGGAATGTAAGGGGCTGTGGAGAAACCACCTGCTAGAGAGATTTGCATGACTGAGAAGGAGCCAAGTGCTAATAGCCAAGACAATGGGGAAAAGGCTTACAAGGCATTTTTGAAAACTTTGAGGCATTCCCTCCCACCACAGCCCACAGGCCTAGGAGGAAAGAATGGTTTCAGTGGCCACACCCAGGGAACAGCTGCCCTGCTCAGCCTCAAGACACTGTTCCCACATCCTGGCTGCCCAGCCTCCAGCCTCAGCTCAAAGGGCCTAATGTGCAGATTGGCCACTGCTTCAGTGGGTGAAAGCCATGATGTCTTGGGAGCTTTCATGTGGTGTTAAGCCTGTAAGTATGCAGAGTGCAAAAAGGAAGGAGGCTTGGCAGCTTCCACCTAGATTTCAGAGGATGTGTGGCAAAGTCTTGTTCTCCAGGCAGAAAACTGCTGCAGAGGGAGAGTACCAAGAGAAAAACTCCACCAGGGCAGTGCTAAGGGGAAATGTGGGGTTGGATTCCCCACACAGTGTCCCTAGTGGGGCATTGCCTAGTGGAGCTGAGGGAAGGGGAACACTGCCCTCCAGACCTGAGAATAGTAGCACCGTTGTCAGCTTGTACCCTCAGCATGGAAGAGCCACGGGCCTCAGATTCTGACCTGTGACACGAACCATGTGGGCTGCACCCTGCAAAACCACAGGGGTAGAGCAGCCCAAGGTCTTCAGAGCCCACCCTCACACTAGAATACAGGACATGGAATCAAGAAGTGTTTTGGAGCTTTGAGGTTTAATAGCTGCCCTGCTGAGTTTCTGACACGTGTGGGACCTGTAATCCCTTTTATTGGCCAATTTCCGCCTTTTGGAATGGTAGTGTCTAGCTAGTGCCTGTACCATCATTGTAACTTGAAAATAAATAACTTGTTTTTGATAGTACAGGCTAAAAGGTGGAAGGAACTTGAGTCTGAGGGGATGAGATTTTGGACTTTGGACTTTTGATTAAGTTAATGCTGGAAGTAGTTAAGGCTTTTGGGAGTGATTGGGAAGGGATGATTGCATTTTGCAATGTGAGAAGGACATGAGATTTGAGGGGCCAGAGGAAGAATAATATTTTTCAAATGTTTGTCTCCTTGAAGCCTTATGCTGAAATCTAATCCTCAGTGTTGGAAGTGGAATCTGGTGGGAAGTGTTTGGGTTGTGGGGGTGAATCCCTAATGAATGACTAAGTGCTTTCATCACAATAATGAGTGAGTGCTTGCTCCGAGTTCATAAAACATGTAGTTGTTTAAAAGAGTCTGGGACCTCCTTTCACCCTCTCACTCCACTCTTACCATGTGATATTCCTGCTCCCGCTTCACTTTCCACTATGACTGAATGCTTATGGAGGCCTAACGAAGAGTGGCTGCAGGCACCATGCTTCTCACACAGCCTGCAGAACAGTGAGCCAAAATAACTTCCTCTCCTGATGTATTATCCCACCTCAGGTATTCCTTTAGAGCAACACACACAGACTGACACAGGTGTATTGTGTTGTGTGAGCTTTGACCTCGGTCTCCTCAATGCCACAGGGTGCTGGTCTCCACGTGAGTCTTCCTCCCTGTGCTGCAGCCTGTAACCTGGCCCTATAGAGAGCTAGGGGCAAAAGGACATCTAGTTTATTTGTTTGTTGCACTGCTTATTATCCAGTATCTGAACACAGCTGTCTCACACCTGCTGACTGGTTCCATCTTGTCTACTGTAGGAGGTCAATTCCTATGGCAGTGATTCCATTTGGATGGAAACTGAGGAACAGGCTCAATATTTTCAGTCTTTGTCCCTTCTTCCCGAGAGCCTCACTGTCTTTTCATATAAGCCTTCAGAATTTGAGAAAGATATACATAAATTTCAGCAAAATGCTGATAGGTTTTCATTTCTATTCTCCATTACATAAATGTAGCCTTAGCTTTTTTGTGTTACCAATTTTATGCTCAGTTTATAATTTGAAACCAGTAGGCCCTTCCTATTCGTGGGTTCCACATCAGGAAACATTGTACAAAAACATTATGTCTGAATTGAGCATGCACAGGCATTTTTCTATTGCCATTATTTTCTAGGAAATACAGCATAACTCCTATTTACTTAGCATTTACATTGTGTTCAGTGTTACAGGAAATCTAGGAATGATTTAAAGTATATGCAAGGAGGTGTGAAGATTGTATGAAATTACTACTCTTCTATATCACGGACTTGATCATCTGAGGCATTTGGTATACACAGGGGCTCCTAGAACCAATCCCCCATGGATACTGAGGAGCAGTTGTATTTGTTTTCTGTTGCTGAAGTAACAA
This sequence comes from Hylobates moloch, assembly GCF_009828535.3. Lineage (NCBI taxonomy): Eukaryota > Metazoa > Chordata > Mammalia > Primates > Hylobatidae > Hylobates > Hylobates moloch. The sequence goes on from NW_026652281.1 coordinate 83,306,381, forward strand.
ATTGTCATAAGGTTAGTGACCTAAACCAACACAAATTATCTTGCAGTTTTGGGGATCAAACATGAAAAATCAAAGTGTCCATAGGACCTTGTTCCTTTCCAGAGGCTCTAAGAAGCTGAGTTTGCTTTCCTTTTTTTTTTTTTTCTTCTTTGCCTTTTCAAATCTGAGAGACTGCCCATGTTCCTTGGTTTGTGGACCCTTCCTTCATCTTCAAATCCAGCAATGGCTATTGAGTCGTTCCCACATCGCATCACCCAGACACTGACTGTTATGCCTTCCTTTTCCACATTTAAGGATTCTTGGTTTACACTGGTCTCATTCACGTGATCTAAGTTAATCTCCCTGTTTTAAAGTCAGCATATTAGCAAACTATTCTATCTGCTGCCTTAATTCTTATTTGCCATAACGTGTAACATAATCCCAGGTTCTAGGGATAAGGACATGGACATCTTTGGGATGTCGTTATTATGCCTACTACACCTAGTAAAATAAAACTCAGTGACGTAATAAATACTTTCGCCAAGAAAAATATCTTTAAAGAAAAAATGTTTTCAGTGATTCATAGTCTTATCAGATGAATATAGGAGGCCAAGTTCAATCTGGCTTTCAGAAAAACCATGAAGAACTTTTTAGTGTATTTAATCCCAAATAGTACGAGATAGATAATGCCACAATAAGCTGGATGTTGTTTATCTAAAGCTCACATTTAACTGAGTGTCCTGTATTTTTATTTGCTAAATCTGTCAACCCTAGTCATTTAGGATTAATACAAACAAATACATGTTTCTTCTAAGTTGTTCATATATGAGAGCAAAACAAAGAAAAGTACATTTAAGGTTCTATCACAGGTCTCTCAGGAAAAGTTTGTTGCATGTGTTATCATCCCCCAGATAACGTACAATTAGATCCTTTTGATGTTTCTTTAGTGTTTTTTTTAACTATCTCTCTTTGATCAAGACCTTCACTGAAATTTATTCTTTTAAAAGCAAACACTCCTCCATTTTGGATTCATTAAGAGACAGATGTTAACATGAAAAAGCCCATATCCCAAGGAGGCTGGGGCATCTGTAACATGTCTGACCCTTTTCATTTTTGAATAGACTTTCCTGTCTTATGTAAAAATATTAAATAATTGAATTCTATTACTTGATACAATATCTGAAGTCAATATCACAATAGATGGGATTAATAGCAAATTGACCAGAGCAGAAGATCCAAGAATTAAAACACAGGTCACTGAGCTGGGCACAGTGGCTCACGCCTATAATCCCAACACTTTGAGAGGCCAAGGGAGGCGAATCACTTGAGGTCAGGAGTTCAAGACCAGGCTGGCCAACATGGTGATATTCTATTTCTACTAAAGATACAAAAAAAACAAAATTAACTGGATGTGTTAGAGGGCACCTGTAATCCCAGCTACTCAGAAGGCTGAGGCAGGAGAACTGCTTGAACCTGGGAAACAGAGGTTGCAGTGAGTCAAGATCACACCACTGCACTCCAGCATGGGTGACAGGGCAAGGCTCTGTCTCAAAAAAAAAAAAAAAAAGAAAGAAAGAAAGAAAAAAAGTAGGAATACAAGTCAGTGGAAAATTTTCAGATTGAAATGCAGAGATATAAAATAACGAAAAATACAAAAAATGACAAATTTATATGTGAAGACACAGTAAAAGGATGCTTTGTATATGTGTGTCTATGTGTTCGTATTGAAAACATATGAAATACACACATAGTGCATATGTGTTTGTGTGCGTACATATGGTTGGTGCAAAAGTAATTGCAGTTTTTGCCATTACCTTTAAAGGCAAAAGCCACAATTACTTTTGGACCAATTCTCTATCTATCTGGACAATTCTATTTCCAGGAAGAGAAAGGGGAGAGGGACAGCAGCAATAACTGAAGAACTAATGGCTGAAAATCTGCGTAAAGCAATGTTATTATTCCACATATTCAAAAAGCTCTGAAAACACCAAGAGGATGTGTCAAAAGTAAACTCTACCTAGACTAGTCACAGACAAACCTTGTTCTTTGGAGAGTTTCTTCATCTGCTTTAAATATAGTTGGAACAAGAAAAGTTGCTAATTTTGTAGCCAGGTGAATTCAATAAAATAATGAATGAGCTGCAGTGTTTAAAATTAATACCTTTTTTCTTTTCTTATGAGACTTCAGGCATGATAAAATGGGAACAATTTTATTCTATTATGTCATGAGTTCACAGGTTCAGAGACTTAGAGTATGACATGCAAGCTCACTTGGTTGGAATGGATTCTGTGAGTTCTGTAAACTTCTAGAGTTATCCTATTTTTGACCACCCAGATTAAATAGCTCCAGCTCCCATTCCTCATTAGTGTAGACAGTCAAATGTTTCTCAGAACTCCCTATAGGTGCTTATGCTCCTAATATCTTGTGCAAATTCTTATTTCTGTCTTCTGTGTGACATTCTCTGGCCACCTCCACCTCACGCCTGCAACCAACTACCCGTTTTCTTTGTAGCTTTGCATTAAGAATTACTGAGACATTCCCCCTTTTCCAAGAATTTTCAAATACACAGCCATTGATTGAGACACAGTTTTGCAACAATATAAGGATAATGATGGGTGGTTAATGCACAGAATGTTAAAAATAAGATTAGAAATCAGAGCGCATTCTAGCTAAAGAGTTCAGCCACTCTTGGTAATAACCTCTACAGGCCACTTTGTGCCCTGATGTTACAGGTATACCTGCTCCTTTTGGAACCCAGAACTCCTTTCATTGTTAATCTCTGATGGCCAAGAAACCTTTAGCATTTTATTTTTAGAATTGTGGAACGATTCAGCGCTTACTGGATTGTATCTCTATTTCACAGATGCAGTCAGGTGTCCTATCTTCCAAGACCTAAACAGCCGTTAAAGGGTCTTCTTAAATAAAAGGAGAGTTTCTTCCTAAGAGAGTTGTGCTGTTTCCCCTAGAACATAAGAATGAATGTCATTGTCATGGTGACTTTTGCTTTTTTTGTGTGTGTGAACCTTCACTTCTTTTATACAATCAAGTGATGTATGCTTCCAGGAATCAAGAAGTCCACTAATTTATTCAAAATAACAATGTATACACGACGAATATTAAATAACTAAATAAAGGCAGGGTCTGACTGTCCTGGCATCAAGGTAGATGAGTGCAACTGAGTTGGACAATTATAGGCTTAGACCCTGTCTTGATTTAAATTTTGGACAGTTTGTTAATTATGGTGATTGTTCATGAATATTATTTTTTAAAAATCTATCGCATTGTAAGATCATCTGTCTTAAGCACGGAATATCTTAGTGCTTACATTTTATACCCGAGGCCAGAGCCTCCCTCGCTTCACCCTAGTCCTGGCTCTGTCATCACATCTGGATAAAATCTATATCCAGATAAAAATGCTTTTACTCTAACAAGGTCTGCTTACTTTTTTCAGTCTTGAGATTAGCAAAGACAATGGATTATTTTGGAACTAAGGTGCATTTTCCCAGAGGTAGATGATATGCACATTTAGTGCAGAGTTAATGTGAAGAAATAAAGAGCTTCTTATGCGTCTAGGATACACCCACAGAGTTCATGGTTTAAGGACCAAACCCTCCCAAGGAGAGAGAGCAGGGCCAGGGAGCTATGTTGATGCTTCCCCTTAGAGTCGATGCATCTTTCTTCTTGCGGTTTGCTCCCCTCTGCTTGTGTCCTATGCCATATTGTCCTCATTTAATTGTGCCCTCAAAAAGACTTGTTTTTAACAGCATTTACTTGGATCGTATTATGTTTGTATGTAAGGAAACCCTTGTACAACTGCATTTTGCCATCCAATTAATGAAATAGTTTATGAATGGCCAGCACATAAATGAAGAAGACGAAGTCCACACTAGTAGAAATCTCGTAGCTAAATGGAGAATTAAAAATTCATGCACCTCTGTAGGAGGTGTAATTGCATAAGAAACCTTAACCAGAAGAAGAGAGTCCTTGTGAAGAACAGGACTGGGCATCCCCTCCCTTGGCAGATCCACTATGATTCCATGAGGGAACTGGTCTTTGAGTTGGGCTTGCTTTTTTTAGGGAAGATGTGGGGTAGATGAGGGCATGCAAGGGGAGGATGCAAGAGGAGCAAAGCACACGTTCTAGGAAAATGCCGGGAATAAATGGGGAAGGTCAAGGGATCCAAAGAATACAGATGCCTGTGATCCTGGAAAGCACTCCAAGCCCCACTGCGGCATCCCTGACCCCTGCCTGGAGAGCAGAAAAGGGTGTTTCAAGGATATTAGAGATGGCCTGCCCAAACCAACATCACACAATGACCACAATTACTAGGATAAAGATTCCTTATCTTTGAACACCATAGTTTAATTTTGTTTACATGTCGCACGTCTCTGATGAGGGAGCCCTTTCTGAATCCACATCAGCCACAGCAGCTTCTTGACCTCCTCATGGCTTTTTGCAGCATTTTGTTCCAGGGAGACCACAGGTGCCGATTTGTTTATACCTTCTAGGGCAAAAGACTGGATGACATATGGCACCACTCTTAAGGCAGGTAACAGGATTCCTTATATCACCAAAAACACCTAACAGGGAAAAAACACACAAAAAGAGCAAACAGCGTGTTAGAACTCAAAACTCATGTTGGAAAAACACAAACTCTGTGTCAGTATTGCCTTGAGTAGATCCGCAGCGGGCTTCTTTCCCAAGCCTGGGCTTTTCCATCGTGATAATGAGATGTGAGTTCATCATTTGGATCTAAGTTTCTGACATGGAAACTGGCACTGCTGTGGTCCGGGGGATGTTTATTTTTGTAGAACCTGATTGTGAAAGACTCTGATCTCTTCTGAGTGACTGGGGCCTCAGGTGGGGTCTGGTAGGAGCTCAGCAACGATCTCTTGTGAATTCAGCTCCACCACAAGAAGATAACATCAAAGCCACTATACTTCCATCTTAACACGCAGAAGCCAGTAACCTTTTGCTTTTTCAGATCATTTAGTCTGTTAAGTATTTGATCTGAGATGGGATTAAAAAGATGCAACTCACTGAAATTGTTTAATATGAAATTAACACCAAGTAACTTACAAATGAAAACCACAATTAACCATAGAAATAAACTTTTGCGATGGCTTCTTTCTAATATCTAAGTCCTGGTTTCGACCTCATTCTTCTTTTTTTATCCCTCCCTCCCTCCCTCCTTCCCTCCTTCCCTCCCTCCCTCCCTCCCTGCCTGACTGCCTCTCTGCCTCCCTGACTCCCTAACTCCCTGCCTTCCTTCATGATACTGTTCTAGCTGTTGGAAAATATGAGGTCTCTGGTGCCTCTCAGAGCCCCGTTGTTCTCACAAAACCCAGGACCCATAAATAAAATTGGTAAAATGAGGCTTTCACAATATAACATCTATGTGATTGTTTTAGGAAATTTTCTTTTTCCCTCTCTCCACCCTTCCCTTCCACTCTCCCACTTTTATCCTTTCATGGTTTTTATTTTATTTTCATAATATCAAGGAGAAAATGAAGGTTAGGCATCCAGGTTTAAAATTTGGTTTCAATGGGCTGTCCCTGTCCTGTGAACATGCAGTGGCCTCACGGCAGGGACTGTTCTCAGGGCCTCTGATCAGAAAACTCCTGGGGGCAGAGTGTCTGCCTCAGTAGTTCCCACAGTATAGGCTGGGACTTAAGATTATCTGGAATTCTCTAGGTTGCAGTATCTACCCTTTAAATATAAAAATTTAGAAAATGACATTCTATACTACTTTCTTTAGATAAAATCAAAATTTCTGCCTTTTATTTAAAAAGTCACCTAACAGGTTTCAACCATAGTTTTAGCAGTTGTAGCATGGAAAGCAGTGAGGAGATGAGATTTACAAGCTACTGGGCTCCTTCATATTGGCTTAGAAGAGAGAGTGAGGTGTCCATTGGGTTCTCAAACTCCTTTTCTACTGAAGGAAGCAATGCTTGGTTCAATTAAACAGGGCATTCAGTCTACTCAGTCTAAAAGTGTGGGTAGGAGAAAGGAAAGAGAGATAAAGAAAGACATGCTCTGGGGAGAGAGGGAAAAAGAAAGAAAAAAAGAGAGAGGGAAGAAGAGAGAGAAACAGGAGAGAAGGATGGAGGGGACGGAGAGAGAGAGGCAGGAGAGAGAGGGATGAGGGAGAGATAGGTGGAGGGGAATGAGAGGAGACAGAGAGCTTCTACACCATTCTTCCATTTGTCCAACCCTCCTATTTCCCTGCCCCATCTCACCTGGAAGAGGCATCAGGAATATGAAGAGGAACGAGAAGAGGAGATACAAGACCCTCATGGCTGATGGCTGGGAGCTTCACCGGGAGCTGAGTCTGGGGAGGACATCAAGCTTTCCACCTTATAAAGGTCCTGGCCCCTGGTCACCAGGTAGAGTTCAGAACTGGTATTGGCTGCAAGGCTCATTACAGAGATTAGAATTCAACCACTTACCTGGTGAGTCAGAGAATGGTCCTCAAAGAGCAATGCACACGCAGGAGATCTTATGCAAATCTGGACTCAGGAAACCCCAGAAAATCCCGTCCTCCTGCTCTTGGGACCAGAAAATTCCTCTTATCTTGTGCCATTTAAAATCCAGTGTATAAATGGAGTGAGGGGCTGGGCCTGTCTCACAGGGAAACAAACTCAAACTCAGGGCCTATAACCTGCCACTCACCTGCTGCCCACTCTGTGAGATATCCTGTTTTTCCTGAGTATCTGGGGACAGTCTCAGGCCAAATTGAGAGCTCTTTCCATCTAATTCTATCCATTGCTGGGATATTCAGCTCCTGGGCTGGCTCAAACCCAGGGACCCTGGAGGGGCTCAAGGCTTCTGGCAGCACTGGGAGCATGGTGGGCCCCATCCTCACAGGAGATCTGAGCTGGTGAAATTCATGTGAAAGTTCCCCTGAAACTCCCCATCTTCCCCACAGGACAGAGATGAGGCAGATGGGCGCCCGCTTCCTTCCTCCGAGAAGGACAATGGGTGGGTGGGATTGTGACTATATGTGTCCCCTCAGAGGGCACACAGGCCTGGGCCAGGAGGTGGCCTACCACCCGCACTTGAGTTCCTTCTATTCATACTGTCACTCAGGGAATGTCAGCTCCACAGGACTTCATGGCTTTTGGAGCCAGGGCTTTCCCTGCTTTCCACAGACGTCAGCACGAAGGGAACTCACTGCCATTGGGATTTGGTGGAGAAACATGGAGTGGGGCTGCAAGGCCTCGATGTGGTCTCCCTGTTGGTGACAGGAAACACTTTTGAAGGAGCCCCATGTTTTCAGGGCTGTGTGAGGTCTCTGGGGTCTCTCAGGACCCTGTCCTTCCTCCGTAACCCAGAGTAGCAATTGTCGGACACAGGCAATGGACAGAGCCCTGTGCCAGGTGCTCAGGAGAGGGCCTTTCTCGGGAAAATGAGTGGCATTCATCCTGGTTCCTCCCTCTTTCAATCTAAGGGCAATTTGAGAAAGAAGCAGACCCCAGTGTCTGTGTCTGTGATGTCTCAGGGATGCAGCAGTGACAGAGACATGGGGACAATGAGGCTTTCCTCGTGACCTGCCTGACCTCTTCATTTAAAATGTCAGGTTCTGAAGAACCCTGATTCCTGGCAGGCCAGAGGTGGATTTAAAGGAAGCTGGTGATGATATTGTGTGGCCAAGATCCTTAATGACATTTTCATAAAAGGAAATTTCTGAGCTTAGCATAGTGGCTCACACCTGTCATCCCAGCACTTTGGGAGGCCGAGGCAGGTGGATCACATGAGGTCAGGAGTGTGAGACCAATTTGACCAACATGGTGAAATCCCATCTCTATGAAAAATACAAAAATTAGACAGGCGTGATGGCTTACGCCTATAATTCCAGGTATTTGGGAGGCTGAGGCATGGGAATCGCTTACGACAGAGCAAGACTCAGTCTCAAAGTAAAAAAAAAAGAAGGTTCTGATGGGGTATGCAAAGAGAGGGCTGGGTCAGATGCTGTCAGAACTGCTAAACAAATCTGCATCCGGGGCTGGAGCTTAGTCATCAGGGAGTCACTCTGATTGTCAGAACTTTGTTGCCTTGTGTGTTGAGCAGGCTGGAATTGAGGGGCAGACTCATTCATTCCTGACACTACAACTATTTCTTCCTGGTGAAGAAAGGATACAGAGAAACAGAATATGAAATGAAGCCTTTATGTGCTTTGCCTAAATTAATAATTTATGTGTTTTTCTTGGTATATTTGCTATGTCACATTTAAAAAGTAAGAGGCAGCACTCACTTGCTGCTGATGACCTGCCTCGCCATGCACACGTCGTGCCACCACCCTGCAGAAATGCTTCGATTACCCACAGTCTTTCGCCAGATGAGACCGGTATCCAGGCTACTGGCTCCTCATCTCACTCGGACTGATGGTAAAGATGTAAAATTTGGTACCGATGTCTGAGTCTTAATGCTTCAAAGTGTAGACCTTTTAGTCGATGCTGTATCCATTACAATGGGGCCAAATGGAAGAACAGTAATTATTGGACATAGCTGGGGAAGTCCCGAAGTAACGAAAGATGGTGTGACTGATGCGAAGTCAATTGACTTAAAGGATAAATATAAAAACATTGGAGCTAAACTTGTCCAAGATGTTGCCAATAACACAAATGAAGAGACTGGGGATGGCACTATCACTGCTACTGTACTGGTAAGCTCTGTTTCCAAGTAAGGCTTCCAGAAGGTTAGCAAAGGTGCTAATCCAGTGGAAATCAAGAGAGGTGTGATGTTAGCTGTTGATGCTGTAATTGCTGAACTTAAAAAGCAGTCTAAACCTGTTACCAAACCTGAAGAAATTGAGCAGCTTGCTACAATTTCTGCAAATGGAGACAAAGAAATTGGTAACATCATCTCTGATACAATGAAAAAGGTTGGAAGAAAGGGTGTCATCACAGTAAAGGATGGGAAAACACTGACTGATGAATTAGAAATTATTGAAGGCATGAATATTTGACCGAGGATATATTTCTCCATACTTTATTAATACATCAAAAGGTGAGAAATGTGAATTCCAGGATGCCTATGTTCTGTTGCGTGAAAAGAAAATTTCTAGTGTCCAGTCCACTGTACTTGCTCTTGAAATTGCCAATGCTCACTGTAAGCCTTTGGTCATAATTGCTGAAGACATTGATGGAGAAGCTCTAAGTACACTCATCTTGAATAGGCTAAAGGTTGGTCTTCAGGTTGTGGCAGTCAAAGCTCCAGGGTTTGGTGACAATAGAAAGAACCAGCTTAAAGATATGGTTATTGCTACTGGTGGTGCAGTGTTTGGAGAAGAAGGCTGACACTAAATCTTGAAGATGTTCAGCCTCATGACTTAGGAGAAGTTGGAGAGGTCACTGTGATCAAAGATGATGCCATGCTCTTAAAAGGAAAAGGTAACAAGGCTCAAATTGAAAAATGTATTCAAGAAATCATTGACCAGTCAGATGTCACAACTAGTGAGTATGAAAAGGAAAAACTGAATGGAGAAACTTTGAGATGGAGTAGCTGTGCTGAAGGTTGGTGGGACAAGTGATGTTGAAGTGAATGAAAAGAAAGACAGAGTTACAGGTGCACTTAATGCTACAAGAGCTGCTGTTGAAGAAGGCATTGTTTAGGGAGGGGATTGTGTCCTGCTTTGATGCATTCCAGCCTTGGACTCATTGACTCCAGCTAACGAAGATAAAAAAATTGGTGTAGAAATTATTAAAAACACTCAAAATTCCAGCAATGACCATTGCTAAGAATGCAGGTGTTGATGGATTTTTGATAGTTGAGAAAATTATGCAAAGTTCCTCGGAAGTTGGTTATGATACTATGTTAGGAGATTTGGTGAATATGGTGGAAAAAGGCATTATTGACCCAACAAAAGTTGTGAGAACTGCTTTATTGGATGCTGCTGGCATGGCCTCTCTATTAACTACAGCAGCTGTTGTAGTCACAGAAATTCCTAAAGAAGGGAACAGCCCTGGAATGGGTGCAATGTGTGGAATGGGAGGTGGTATGGGAGGTGGCCTGTTCTAATTTGTAGAATAGTGCTTTACCTTTATTAATGAATTGTGATAGGAAGCCCAAGGCAGTGTTCCTCACCAATAACTTCAGAGAAGTCAGTTGGAGAAAATGAAGAAAAGGCTGGCTGATGTTTAAGGAACCACTATAACCATCAGTTACTGGTTTCAGCTGACAAAATATATAATGGTTTACAGCTGTCATCCATGCCTACAGGTGATTTAGTTTGTATTTTTGAATAGAAAGATGTTGTACATTCCTGACACTGGGTACAAGAGCCATGTACTGATGTACTGCTTTCAACTTAAATCACTGGGGCATTTTTACTACTATTCTGTTAAAATCAGGATTTTAGTGCTTGCAACCACCAGATGAGAAGTTAAGCATGCTTTCTCTGCAGAGTGAGACTAATTGTGTACAAAGTAGAGAAACTTACAATTACGTGACAACCTTTGTGTACTAAAAATTTGTTTAAAGTTAAAAAAAAGAAACAAACATCATGACACTTCACTATAATTATCTCAGCATGAATCTCTTACATGTGAGGGGAAATTCCCACATCAAACACAATACAATTTACACACATTAAGAAAACTAGTTCCTCAATGTCATTTATTATCTTGTGAATATTTCACATTTCTCCGATTGTTCCAACCATGGCTTCACGGCTGTTGATGTTTCTGGATACATGTTTAACCTAGATTTGCACATCGAATTAGGTTGTCACATCTCTTAATTCGTTGAGTAAATATTCTTAAGGAAATGTCATGATACTAGGAGAAGAAACTTACTGGGGCTTAGAGTTTGAATTCAGGGACTGGTTGCCATCTTTTTCATGTGTGACATCACTCCTGATCGATACGTTCTTAATGACTACTAGGCGTAACATGATTATTATAAAAGTAATACACTCACATCTAAAAACTGACCCATAGAAGAGGGAATTTTTCCTACACACCTGTTCCAATCCCAGGAACCACCGATAGCATTCTGGTTTATACTTGTTGTCCTCTCTAGATCTCAGTACATTTGTGAGGCCTTGTTAGAGAAGGAGGTGAAATTGCTCTGAAATAGGAAAGTCACTGTGAAATGCAGCACCTCTGTGTCCCTGGGGAAGAAGCCACCAAGGCTTAGGTAATATGGGCCTGGTTGCTCAAGGACAGCTGGGCTGACTGTTCCCATGAAGATTCTGTGGTTCCAGCTGCTTCTTTTTTCCTGGCACAGCCCAATGAGACTCCTTCACAGCTGTGTTCATCCTAGTGATGAAGTGTGTTTGATTAGGACCAGTAGATGGGCATCTTTGTTTTAAAGGTAGGGTTATTATCTTGCTTCAGCAAGGAAGACCATCCACTGGCAGAACCATGGGGTTCTTCACCAAAACCAGAGATGCAGCAATTCGAGGATTTGGAGACATGTCAAGATTTGGTAAAATGTAGATGACTTTTCTTTTTCTTAATGAGCTAAAAGCAAAGCCAGGTTGTGTGTAAAATGGGAACCATCAAGTCTAACTGACAAATAGACCCACCATGCTGTCTTTTAATGAAACATGACTCATGCTGTGTCCCCAAACCTCTTTTCTGTAGCTGGGGAGAGAATTCCAGGCTGTTTCTTTGTGGCAAAATAGTTCAGTTCCCCAGGCAAGGGTGGGAAGCCTCATTCTTATAGATACGCCCCCAGAAAGCAAAGTCATCTCTATGATTTAGAAAACAAAGTTTCTCTGCATTGTGTCCTCAATGTTAAGTAACAGAAGCAGTTTTATTGGTTCTCAATTCTGGAGGCAGCGCCAGCTTCATGGGCTTGAGGGCAGGGCAGTGACACAGGGACCAGCTCTGAGAAGGGCCAGTGTCACATGTCAGGCTCTGCTGATAGCCCCCTGACTTTCTCAGTTTTTTGTTTGAACTTGTGTTTTGTAAGTGAAGCTCACTGAGACAATGGAGCAGGCACATGGGCAGAGTGGCTATGAGGGGAGAAAAGGTGGGCAGGCTCAGGCCCAGGGACATGAAGGCCACACGCTAGAGTTTTGCTGCCTTGAGCATAGGCATTCTTGGAGCAGCCCAGGCATGTCTGGAATGGGATGGGAGGTGGCAGCAGCAGCAGCAGCAGGTCTCCTCAGCCCTGGGGTGAAAGGAGGGTCTCTGTGTGGAGGCAGCACCGACACCTCTGTGCCTGTGCATTCTCAGAGTCATCCTTGGAGCTTCTGCACAAAGATTTACCCCCTGACCTGAGCACCGGGACAGGAACCATAGGTGCTCAGATAGCATATTGGGAGGAGAGAATCACAAAACAAAAGTGTGCCCATGGACATCGCAATAAAGCATACCAGGAAGTGCTTGGAATTCTTCAGAGGGCTTAGAAGTCTTTAAGGAGATATCCAAGGCTCAGAAATGGAAATTAAACATGTAATAATAGTCACATTCAACAGAGAAGGATGCTATATTTGTATAAAACTTCTGATGGGCCAGGCATGGTGGTGCATGCCTGTTATCCCAGCACATTGTGAGGTTGAGGTCAGAGGAGTCTTTGAGGCCAGGTGTTGGATACCAGCTTGGGCAGTATAACTAGACACCATCTCTACAAATAATGATAATAAAGATAATAAAGATTAGCTGGCCATAGTGTCACATGATCGTAGCTTTAGCTTCTTGGGAGGCTGAGGTATGAGGATTACATGAGTCCAGGAGCTTGAGGCTGTAGTGAGCAATGATGATACCACTGCACTCAAGCCTGAAAAATAGAGACCTTGTCAAAAAACAAAAAACAAACACACAAAAAACCATCTGATTAATCAATTATTAACAAGGAGGGCAATTTTAAAAATTAAGTTTTTCTTGTTAATAAATACACAGCAATAGAATTCGTAAACAGGGGTTTTGAATAAGTTACAAATCATGATGCCATATGGGTCTGCTCTGGGCCTCTGCAACTTACAGAACATGTGAGAAGATGCATCAAAATTCCGTTGGAGAAATTTACACTTAAAATTAATTCAAATTTACATGATACTGATTTGTTTAAAGAGTTAAATCTTTTGAGAGAAATTGTTTCACAAGAATCACCAGCTCCAGATATACTAAAATTTGTTTCAAAATAATTTATCCGCATGTTGTCATACCTTAGAAAATATTCCAGAAACAGTTGCTTCAGCAGATTCTTCCCAAAAGATAAAATGAAGTTGCTCAAGGTACAAAGTTTGTTGACCTAATATATTATTTGACAGGAAAGTGGGCCAGAAAAATTGTATGATTCATCTAAATCCAATTAATAAAGTAGTATTTTTATTCTATTAAAACTATGAAATTAATTTCTGATGGAGATTTGTAAGATTCTGTCATTACTCCTGTATGACTATTACATTTTTCAAACAATGAAAAATATTTGTTTGCAAAAGCTTAATATCCTATTGCCTTTCATTACACTTTCTTTTTCTGCTCTTTAAACCATGGTACCCTGCATTTCCATTTAGCACTGAAACTTAGGAATTTTGTAACCAGCCCTGCTATGGCCATTTTTATACAACTTATCTTATTGAATCCTCAGAAACAAGCCTGCCAGGTAGGTATTACCCAAGTTTACAGAGGCAGGTCCTGGGGCCTAGAAAGGTTAGAGGACATGTTCAAGGTCATCTGACTACTAAGTGGCAGAGATGCAATTTGAAATAAAATTCCCCTCTCTTCAAAGCCCATGTTCCTAACCACCACCACACTACCATCATGGCGTCCTGACAACCTCCCCTCTTCATCCTCCTACAACCCCAAAGCTACAGTAACGCTCTGCCTAAGGCCAGAGTCCATGGAGCTGCTGTCACCCTCTCCCATCTCCCAAGCTGAGTGGCGAGTCGGGAGCCTGGCCTAGCCTTGCAGGAGGTGAGGGAATGAGCGCGCAGTTACTGCCACCTCGTGGCAGCTCGTCTACGTGACCCTAAAACGCAGATCTAATCTCAGTTTCCTGCCTGCCTGAAGCCTGGGTGTGCACCTGAGAATTCTTGTCATTTTTTTTTTCCTTGTAATGAATCTAGTGAGAGTTCTCATAATTTTAGAGATTCTCTCAAGGAAGTATCTTTCATTTATTTATTTTCAATGTTTTCTTTTGTGCCCACTTTCTTTTTATTCACTCGTTTTCCTATTTACTTTCAGTTTAGTTTGTGCTTTTTTCCCCCCGGTATTTTTTACAGTGGAACCTTAGATTGTCTATTTCTGCGCTTTTATGCTTCCCATTATAATAGCAGTTAAGGTTATTAATTTCTCTCCAGGTGCTGCTTTAGCTGTATTTCCATAAATTTTGTTATGTTATGTTTTCATTTGCTATCACTTCAAATTATTTTCTAATTTCTCCTTTTACTCATTAGCAACATGTTCAGGAATGTCCAAATACTTAGGGAATTTTCCATCTATCTTTCTTTATGACAGCTTTGTACATTGCACTGTGGATAGACATTATGTTTCATTTGACATTAAATTGTTTTGATTTTCTTAGACCTGTTTCTTAGGTCAGTATAAGCTCTCTTAGGTAACATTTTAATTCATTTTACCGTTATTGGGAGGAGTGTTCTGTAAATCTCAAACAGGTCACAATGGATGATACTGCCGTTCAAGTCCTCTCTATCTTCATGTATACGTGTCTGCCAAAAACCTGTTACAAGGAGAGGCCAGGCGCAGTGGCTCACTGCTGCAATTCCAGCACTTTGGCAGACCAAGGATGGTGGATCACCTGAGGTCAGGAGTTTTAGACCAGCCTGGCCAACATTGTGAAATCCTGTCTCTACTAAAATACAAAAATTAGCTGCGCGTGGTGGCACGCGCCTGTAGTCCCAGCTACTTGGGAGGCTGAGGCAGGGGAATCGCTTGAACCCAGGGAAGCAAAGGTTGCAGTGAGCCAAGATCTGACCACTGCACCCCGCCCTGGGCGACAAGAGAGAAACTCCATCTCAAAAAAACAAAACAAAACAAAACATAATAAAAAACATCTTTTACAAGGAAAAAACTGTTGAACTATCCCATTGTGATTGTTAATTTGTCAATTTCTTCTCTCAGTTCTATCAATTTACCTTTAAAAATTTTGAGATTCCCTTATAAGGTGCATACTAATTTAATAGTAATAATATCTGTTCTTGGTGACTTAACCACTTTAACATTGGGAAAAATACCCTCTTTATCAAGATAATACAACTTGCTCTAAAATCTACTTTGATTTATAGTCGATTAGCCAATACAACTAATTGTTTCCATTAGATTAATGTTTTCACACTATAGCTCTTTCTATCCCTTTTATATCAACTTATCTTTGTCTTTATATTTGAATTGTACATTGGGTTTTTTATAGCGTATATTTGGGTCTTGTTTTGTAGTACAGGTTTGCTAGTGAGGAATCCTCTTAGTTTTTGTTGTTGTTATTAGAAAATGCCTTAACTTACTATTGCAATATGTGTTTACCATAATTTTAGAAATATATTTTTGCTTGTATTCGTTCTGTGTTGACATGTATTTCTTCTTTTGGTACTTAAATACATCACTTTATTTTTCATTCTTCTGTAAGCAATGTGTCTTCTCTCAGGCTGCTTTTAAGATTTTTCTCATTATTTTTGATTGAAAATAATTCAATTATTGATATTGTTAGGCTCTGTTTCCCCACCCAAAGCTTATCTCGAGTTGTAATCCCCATAATCCCCAGTAGGGGGCAGCGGGACCTGGTGGGAGGTGATTGGATCATGGTGGTGTTTTCCCCCATGCTCTTCTCATGATAGTGAGTGAATTCTCACGAGATCTGATGTTTTTGTAAATGGCAGTTTTCCCTGCTGTCTCCGTCTGTCTCTCTCGCCTGCCACATGTAAGACTTGCTTGTTGCCCCTTCACCTTCCGCCATGATTGTAAATTTCCTGAGGCCTCATAGCCGTGCTTCCTGTTCAGCCTGCAGAACTGTGAGTCAATTAATCCTTTTTTAAATAATTACTCAGTCTCAGTTAGTATTTTTTATAGTAGTGTGAAAATGGACTAATGCAATTCTAATAACCTTGTTCTGGTTTTCTTTATAATTATTCTTCTTGGATGTCTAAATACCAAGTTTGTGTGTTTATAGTCTCACCAAATTTACAAAAATAGGCTATTATTTTCTTAACTTTATCCTTTCCCTTTCAACTTCTTTCTGCCTTTAAACACACATAGGTGATAGATTGCTTGATGTTTCTGCACAGTGCACTCTTCATTTTTTATCCAACTTTTTTCTCCCTTTGTGTTATTTCTTCATTTATTTGTATTAATATGTAGTCAGACTTGTTGATCTTTTCTTCTATGCTGTCATATGCCATTAATTCAATTCAGAATATTTTTTATTCACATGCTCACTTTGTTTTATTGTTGGAAGGTCCATTCGTTTCTCTATATGTGTTCCTCCTCATCAAAAACAGTTTTCTCTTCAGCCTTGCACATATTTATAACTTTTATAATAGCTCCTTTACATTCCTTTTTCTATTTTTAGTGCCTTTTTCATTGTTGGGTCTGTTTTTACTGAATGACTTTCCTCTTGGTTATGAGCCATATTTTCCTGCTTCTTTGTATGCTTGGAAATCTTTCACTGGATTCAGTATATTATAGAGCTGAAATTGCTGAGTGACAATTTTTACTGTTTTCCTTTAAAGAATGTTAGACCTTATTCACATTCACGTTTACATTTGAGATTCTATAGATTTGTTTGGACCTTTCAGGAATGAATTAAAACATTTCTTAGAGCAGTTGCTCTAGAAATATTTAGTTAATCTAGAGCTAAATAGCATCACTACTTGCTGATGGCTTTCTGAGGACTCTGAGGTCTCTCGACTTTGCTGTGGGGGTGCAAAGTTTTCAAGTCTTGTATGTCCTCCTAAAATTGCCTTCCACTTCCTTATGGCGTTTTTGTTTTTCTCTGGCCTGGTGAAGTCTTACCCCAAGTGTGCTCACATCACAACCTAGCCCAAGAGTGAAGGCATCCCTGCCCTTCTCCAAAACTCAAGACCCCTGCCTCCTTCCAGTAGCCCCCACTATGATATTCTAGGCTGTAAATTGGGGTGTGATACAGTTTGAATGTTTTCTTCTCCAAATACCATGTTGAAATGTAATCCCTAATGCCGGAGGTGGGACCTGGCAGGATGTGTTTGGGTCATGAGAGTGGATCACTCATGAATGGCTTGGTGCTGTCCTCGAGATAATCAGCAAGTTCCTGCCTTGAGTCTTGGGAGTTCTGGTTGTTTAACACGGTGTGGCACCTCTCCCACTCTTGTTCTTTCTCTCACCCTGTGATACACCTGTTCCCCCTTCACCTTCCACCATGACTGGAAGCTTTCTGAGGCCTCACCATAGCAGATGCCGGCACCATTCTACTCAAAAGTCTACAGAATATTGAGCCAGAATAAACTTCTTTTTCTTACAAATTACCCAGCTTTAGGTATTTCTTTACAGTAGTAAAAACATACTAACACTGAAAATTGGTACTGTGCAGGGGACATTGCTATAAAGATACATAAAAATGGGGAAGTGGCCTTGTAATTGGGTAACTGGCAGAGGTTGGAAGAGTCTGCAGGGCTCAGCAAAAGACAGGCAGAGGAGGCTGGGCATGGTGGCTCATGCCAGTAATCCCAGCACTTTGGGAAGCTGAGGCAGGTGGATCACCTGAGGTCAAGAGTTCAAAACAAGCTTCACCAACATGGTGAAACCCCATAACTAAAAATACAAAAATTAGCCTGGTGTGTTGGCTCACACCCAGTGTGTTGGCTCACGCTTGTAGTTCCAGGTACTCAGGAGGCTGAAGCACGAGAATTTCTTGAACCTGGAAGGTGGAAGTTGCAGTGAGCCAAGATGATGCCATTGCACTCCAACCTGGGCAACAGAGTGAGACTTGGTCTCAAAAAAAAAAAAAAAAAAAAGGCAGGCAGTTGAGGGAAAGTTTGGAACTCATTAGAAACACATGTTAAACACATGTTAAATATATGTGACCAAAATGCAAATAGAGATATGGACATTGAAGTCCAGGCTGACAAGGCCTCAGATGGAAAAGTGGAAATTATTGGGAATCAGAGTAAATGTCACCAGTGTTACAACCTAGCAAAGAGGTTGTCTGCATTTTGTCCACATCCTAGGGATCTGTGGAAGATTAAACTTAAGAGTGATTACCCAGGGCATCTGGTGGAAGCAATTTTAAAGGGGCAAAATATTCAAGAAATTATGTGACTGCTTCTACAAGCTTACAATCAGATATCGGAGCAGAGAAATGACACGAAGTTGGAAGTTATATTTAAAGAGGAAGCAGAACAGAAAAATTTGGAAAATTTGCAGCCTGGCTATTTAGTGAAGAAACAAAAAGCATTTTCAGAAGAGGAAAGCAGGTGAACCGTGGAGAAATCACTTGCTAGAATATTCACGACTGAAAAGAAGCCAAGTGCTAATATCTAAAACAATAGGAAAATACCATTTCAGAAATCTGTGGGCATCCTCTCCTACCATAGGCACAGAAGCCTAGGGGAAAGTATAGTTTCAGGGGCCAGGCCCAGGGCAAGCTGCCCTGTTCAGCAACCAGATGATGTTCCCACATCCTGGATGCTCAGGCTCCAGCCTCAGCTCAAAGGAGCCAATATACAGGTTAGGCCACAGCAGCAGAGGGTGCATCCATAAAGTCCTGGCAACTTTCATGTGGAGTTAAGCTTGCAAGTATGCAGAGTGCAAAAGAGAAGGAGGTTTGGAAGCTTCCACCTAGTTTTCAGAGGGTGTGTGGAACTGGTTGCCCAGGCAGAAGCCTGCCGCAAAGGCAGAGTACAAACAGAAAAACTCTATTAGGGCTGTGCCAAGGGAAAATGTGGGGTTGATCACCCCACATGGAGTCCCCATTGGGGACAATGGGGCATTGCCTAGTGGAGCTGTGGAAAGCGGGACACTGCCCTCTCCAGACTTCAGAATGGTAGCACCATTGACAGCTTGTACCCTCAGCATGGAAGAGCCATAGGCATCAGATTCTGACCTATGACAGCAGCCATGTGGGCTGCACTCTGTGAAGCCACAGGCGCAGAACTGCCCAAGATCTGCAGAGCCCACCTTCACAACAGAATACAGGACATGGAATCAAGGATTATTTTGGAACTTTAAGGTTTAATAGCTGCCCTGCTGAGCTTCTGACTTGTGTGGGGCCTGTAGTCCCTTTCATTGGCCAATTTCTTCCTTTTGGAATGGTCATGTCTAACCAATGCCTGTACCATCATTGTAATGTGGAAATAAATGACTTGTTTTTGATTGTACAGGCTCATAAGTAGAAGGACATTGAGTCTCAGATGAGGCATTGGACTTTGGACATTTTATTAGGTTAATGCTGGAAGGATTTAAGACTTTGAGGAACTATTGGGAAGGGATGTTTGGATACTGCAATGTGAGAAGGACATGCGATTTGAGGGGCCAGGGGAAGAATTATATTTTTCAGATGTTTGTCCCCTCAAAACCTCATGCTGAAATCTAATCCTCAGTGTTGGACGTGGAGCCTGATGGGAGGTGTTTGTGTTGTGGGGTAGATCCCTCGTGAACGACTTAATGCTTTTTTATGATCATGAGTGAGTTCTTGCTTAGAGTTCATACAATACCTAGTTGTTTAAAACAGTCTGGGGACCTCCTTTGTCATCCTCTTGCTCCACTCTCACCATGTGTTTTTCCTGCTCCCCCTTTACCTTCTGCCATGCTTAGAAACTTCCTGAGACCTCACCAGGAGCAGATGCAGGCACCATGCTTCTCATACAGCCTGCAGAATAGTTAGCCACAATAACTTCTTTTCCTTATGAAACTCAGCCTCAGGTATTCCTTTAGAGCAATGCACACAGACTAACACAGGGCATCTTGTGCTATATGAGCTTTGACCTCAGTCTCCTCAATGCCACAGGATGCTGGTCTCCATGTGAGTCTTCCTCCCTGTGCTGTGGCCTGTAACCTGGCCCTATAGAGAGCTGGGGGCAAAAGCACATCCCACTGTATTTGTTTGTTGCACTGCTTATTATTCAGTGTCTGAACACAGCTGTCTCACACCCACTGATGGGTTCCTTCTCATCTACTCTCAGAGACCAATTCCCATAGCAGTGAGTCCATTTGGATGGAAACTGAGGAATAGACTCATCTTTTGGGATCTTTGTTCCTTCTTTCTGAGACACTCATTGTCTTTCACATAAGCCTTGGGAATTGTTATGAATGATATACATAAAGTTCTATAAAATTTTGAGAGTTTTTCACCTTTTTTTCATTAAACAAATGCAGACTTAGATCTTTTGTGTCACTAATTTTATGCTCAGTTTATAATTTGAAACGAGCATATAGTTGGCCCTTCCTATTGGTAGGTTCTACATCAGGAAATGTTCTACAAAAACAAGGTGTTTAAAATCAACATGTACAGACTTTTTTCTTGTCCTTATTTCCTGGAAAATACAGCATAACTCCCATTTACTTGGCATTTCCATTGTGTTAGTTATTACAAGGGAACTAGAGATGATTTAAAGTATATGGAAGGATGTGTGATGATCATGTGAAAATATGACTCCATTTTATAACAGGGACTTGAGCATCTGAGGCATTTGATATCCACAGGGGTCCAGGAAAGAATCCCTCATGGAGACTGTGGGGCAATTGTGTTTTCTGTGGCTGAAGTAACAAATTGTCATAAGCTTAGTGACCTAAACCAATGCAAAATTATCTTGCAGTTCTGTGAATCAAACATCCAAAATCAAAGTGTCCTCAGGAAATTGTTCCTTTCTGGAGGCTCTAAGAAGCTGAGTTTTCTTTGATTTTTTTTTTTAATTTTTGCATTTTCAAACTTTAGAGGCTGCCCACGTTCCTTGGGTTGTGGACACTTCCTCCATCTTCAGATCCAGCAATTGCTGTTGAGTCGTTCTCACATCCCACCACGCAGACACTGACTGTTCTTCCTTCCTTTTCCTCATTTAAAGATCCTGTTATCACATTGGTCTCATTCACATAATCCATGTCAATCTCTCTGTTTTAAAGTCAGCTGATTAGCAAATAATTCTATCTGCTGCCTTAATCCTTATTTGCCAAAAAAGTAACATAATCCCAGCTTCTAGGAATTAGGACACGGACATCTTTGGGAGGCCATTATTAAGTCTACTACACTACACCCAGTAAAATAAAACTCTTTAAAGAAAAAATTTTTTCAGTGACTCATACTGTTATCAGATGAATACAGGAGGCCTAGTTCAATTTGACTTTCAGGTGAAGCATGAAGAAATTTTTAGTGTATTTACATCCTAAATAGTATGAGATAGATAATGCCACAATAATCTTGTTGTTGTTTATCTAAAACCCAATTTAACTGGGTGTCCTATATTTTTATTTGCTAAATCTGTCAACCCTAGTTATTTAGGATTAATGAAAACAAGTAGTTGTTTCTTCTAAGTTGTTCGTATATGACAGCAAAACAAAGAAAAGTACATTTCAGATTCTATCACAGGTCTCTCAGGAAAAGTTTCCTGGATGTGTTATCATCCCCCAAATACCCTAAAATTAGATATTTTTGATGTTTTTTAGTGTTTTTTTTTTTTTAAATCTGTCTTTGATCAAGACCTTCACTAAAATGTATTCTTTTAAAAGCAACTACTCCTCCATACTGGATTCATTAAGAGACAGGTGTCAGCATGAAAAAGCCTATATTCCAAGAGGGCTGGGGCATCTGTAAAATGTCTGACCATATTCATTTTTGTATAGATTCTCTTGTCTTATGTAAAAATATTAAATAATTGAATTCTAGTATTTGATACAATATGTGAAGTCAACATCACAATGGATTAATAGCACATTGGCCATAGCAGAAGATCCAAAAATTAGAATACAAGTCAGTGGGCTGGGCACAGTGGCTCACGCCGGTAATCCCAGCACTTTGGGAGGCCGAGGCGGGAGTCCGAGGTCAGGAGTCCAAGACCAGGCTGGCCAACATGGTGAAACCCCATCTCTACTACAAATAAAAAAAAAAAATTAGCTAGACATGGTAGAGGACACCTGTAATCCCAGCTACTCAGGAGGCTGAGGCAGGAGAATTGCTTGAACCTGGGAGAAGGTTTCAGTGAGCAAAGACTGCACCACTGCACTCCAGCCTGGATGACAGAGTGAGACTTCGTCTTAAAAAATAATAATAAAATAAAATAATGGAAAATTAAAAAAGACATAAACATAAATGTAAAGACACAGTGAAAGAATGCTTTGTGTGTGTGTATGTGTGCTTGTATTGAATATATATATATATATGCAATACAGACATAATGGATGTGTGTGTATATATATATATATATGTGTAGTTGGTGCAAAAGTAGTTGTGATTTTTACCATTACTTTTAAAGGCAAAAACTAGAATTACTTTTGCACCAACTCTCTATCTAGCTAGGCAGTTTTATTCCCAGGAAGAGAAAGGAGAGAGGGATGGCAGCAATAACTGAAGAGCTAATGGCTGAAAATCTGCTCAAAGCAATGATATTATTCCACATATTCAAAAAGTCCTGGAAAACACCAAGAGGATGTGTCGAAAGTGAACTCTACCTAGACTAGTCCCAGACAAATCTGTTCTCTGGAGAGTTTCCTCATCTGCTTTAAATATAGTTGGAACAAGGTCAGGCAATTCAATTCAATTTTGTAGCCAGGTAATTCAATAAAATAATGAATGAGCTGCAGTGTTTAAAATTAATATCTTTTTTTTTCCTTTCTTATGAGTCTTCAGGCATGATGAAATGGGAACAATTTTATTCTGTTATGTCATGAGTTCAAAGGCTTTGAGATTTAGATTATGATATGCAAGTTCACTTGGTTGGAATGGATTCTGTAAATTCTCCAAATTTCTGGAATTATCCTTTTTTTTTTTTTGAGATGGAGTTTCACTCTTGACACCCAGGCTGGAGTGCAATGATGCAATCTCGGCTCACTGCAACCTCTGCCTCCTGGATTCAAGGGGTTCTCCTGCTGCAGCCTCCGAAGTAGCTGGGATTAGAGGCATGTACCACCACACCCGGCTAATTTTTTGTATTTAGTAGGGACAGGGTTTCACCATGTTGGTCAGGCTAGTCTTGAACTCCTGACCTCAGGTGATACACCCGCCTTAGCCTCCCAAAGTTCTGGGATTACAGGTGTGAGCCACCACACACCGCCAAAATTATCCTATTTTTAACATCCAAATTAAACAGCTCCAGCTCCCATTCCTAATTAGTGTAGACAGTCAAATATTTCTCAGAACTCCCCAGTGGTGCTTATGCTCCTAACATCTTGTGCAAATTCTTACTTGTGTCTTCTGTGTGACATTCGCTGGCCACCTCCACCTCACACCTTGCAACCAACTTCCCATTTTTCGTTGTAGCTTTGCACTAGGAATGACTGAGGCTTTCCCCCATTTCCAAGATTTTACAAATACAAAGCCACTGATTGAGACACAGTTTTGCAAAAAGATGAGGATAATGATGGGCAGTTACTGCACAGAACTAAATGAGATTAGAAATTAGAGTGCATTCTAGCTAGAGTTCAGCCATAATTGGTAATAACCTCTACAGGCCACTTTGTGCCCTGGTGTTACAGGTATACCTGTTCATTTTGGAACCCAGAGCTCCTTTCATTGTTAATCTCTGAAGTCCAAGAAACTTTAGTTCTCATTCCAAGGGAGAAACTAAAAAGACATTTTATTTTTAAAATTGTAGAATGATTTAGCGCTTACTGGATTGTATCTCTATTTCACAGATGCAGTCAGGTGTCCTATCTTCCAAGACCTAAACAGCCATTAAAGGGTCTTCTTAAATAAAAGGAGAGTTTCTTCCTAAGAGAATTGTGCTGTTTCCCCTAGAACATAGGAATGAATGTCATTGTCATGGTGACTTTTTAATTTTTTATGTGTGAAGCTTCACTTCTTTTATGCAATCTAATGATATATGCTTGCAGGAATCGGGAAATCCCTAATTTATTCAAAATAACAATGTATACATGATGAATATTAAATGACTAAATAAAGGCAGGGTCTGACTGTCCTGGCATCAAGGTAAGTGAGTGCAACTGAGTTGGACAATTACAGGCTTAGATCCTGTCTTGATTTAAATTTTGGACAGTTTGTTGATTATGGTGATTTTTTCATGAATATTATTTTTTAAAACAACTATCGTGTTTTAAGGTTATCTATCTTAAGTACAGAGTATCTTAGTGCTTACATTTTGTTCCTGAGGTTAGAGCCTCCCTCGCTTCACCCTGGCTCTGTCATCACATCTAGAAAATATCTGTATCCAGATAAAAATGCTTTTACTCGATCATGGTGGATAAGCTTTTTGATGTGCTGCTGGATTCGGTTTGCCAGTATTTTATTGATGATTTTTGCATCAATGTTCATCAAGGATATTGGTCTGAAATTCTCTTTTTTGGTTGTGTCTCTGCCAGGCTTTGGTGTCAGGATGATGCTGGCCTCATAAAATGTGTTAGGGAGGATTCCCTCTTTTTCTATCGATTAGAATAGTTTCAGAAGGAATGGTACCAGTTCCTCTTTGTACCTCTGGTAGAATTCGGCTGTGAATCCATCAGGTCCTGGACTCTTTGGTTGGTAAGCTATTGATTATTGCCACAATTTCGGAGCCTGTTACTCGTCTATTCAGAGATTCAACTTCTTCCTGGTTTAGTCTTGGGAGGGTGTATTTGTCGAGGAATTTATCCATTTCTACTAGATTTTTTAGTTTATTTGCCTAGAGGTGTTTGTAGTATTCTCTGATGGTAGATTGTATTTCTGTGGGATCGGTGGTGATATCCCCTTTATTGTTTTTTATTGCATCTATTTGATTCTTCTCTGTTTTCTTCTTTATTAGTCTTGCTAGCCATCTATCAATTTTGTTGATCTTCTCAAAAAACCAGCTCCTGGATTCATTAATTTTTTGAAGGGTTTTTTGTGTCTCTATTTCCTTCAGTTCTGCTCTGGTTTTAGTTATTTCTTGCCGTCTGCTAGCTTTTGAATGTGTTTGCTCTTGCTTTTCTAGTTCTTTTAATTGTGATGTTAGGGTGTCAATTTTGGATCTTTCCTGCTTTCTCTTGTGGGCATTTAGTGCTATAAATTTCCCTCTACACACTGCTTTGAATGTGTCCCAGAGATTCTGGTATGTTGTGGCTTTGTTCTCGTTGGTTTCAAAGAACATCTTTATTTCTGCCTTCATTTTGTTATGTACCCAGTAGTCATTCAGGAGCAGATTGTTCAGTTTCCATGTAGTTGAGTGGTTTTGAGTGAGTTTCTTAATCCTGAGTTCTGGTTTGATTACACTGTGGTCTGAGAGACAGTTTGTTATAATTTCAGTTCTTTTACATTTGCTGAGGGGAGCTTTACTTCCAACTATGTGGTCAATTTTGGAATAGGTGTGGTGTGGTGCTGAAAAAAATGTATATTCTGTTGGTTTGGGGTGGAGAGTTCTGCAGATGTCTATTAGGTCTGCTTGGTGCAGAGCTGAGTTCAATTCCTGGGTATCCTTCTTAACTTTCTGTCTCGTTGATCTGTCTAATGTTGACAGTGGGGTGATAAGATCTCCCATTATTATTGTGTGGGAGTCTAAGTCTCTCTGTAGGTCACTCAGGACTTGCCTTGTGAATCTGGGTGCTCCTGTGTTGGGTGCATATATATTTAAGATAGCTAGCTCTTCTTGTTGAATTGATCCCTTTGCCATTATGTAACAGCCTTTTCTGTCTCTTTTGGTCTTTGTTGGTTTAAAGTCTATTTTATCAGAGACTAGGATTGCAACCCCTGCCTTTTTTTTTTTTTCCATTTGCTTGGTATATCTTCCTCCATCCCTTTATTTTGAATCTATGTGTGTCTCTGCACGTGAGATGGGTTTCCTGAATACAGCACACTGATGGATCTTGACTCCTTATCCAATTTGCCAGTCTGTGTCTTTTAATTGGAGCATTTAGCCCATTTACATTTAAAGTTAATATTGTTATGTGTGAGTTTGATCCTGTCATTAGGATGCTAGTTGGTTATTTTGCTCGTTAGTCGATGCAGTTTCTTCCTAGCCTCGATGGGCTTCATCTCTGGGATGCAAGGCTGGTTCAACATAGGCAAATCAATAAATATAATCCAGCATATGAACAAAACCGAGGACAAAAACCACATGATTATCTAAATAGATGCAGTAAAGGCCTTTGACAAAATTCAACAACCCTTCATGCCTAAAACTCTCAATAAATCAGATATTGATGGGACGAATCTCAAAATAATCAGAGCTATCTATGACAAACCCACAGCCAATATCATTCTGAATGGGCAAAAACTGGAAGCATTCCCTCTTGAAAACTGGCCCAAGACAGGGATGCCCTCTCTCCCCACTCCTATTCAACATAGTGCTGGAAGTTCTGGCCAGTTCAATCAGGCAGGAGAAGGAAATAAAGGGTATTCAGTTAGGAAAAGAGGAAGTCAAATTGTCCCTGTTTGCAGATGATATGACTGTATATCTAGAAAACCCCATCGTCTCAGCCCAAAATCTCCTTAAGCTAATAAGCAACTTCAGCAAAGTCTCAGGATACAAAATCAGTGTACAAAAATCACAAGCATTCTTGTACACCAATCACAGACAAACAGAGAGCCAAATCATCAGTGAACTCCCATTCACAATTGCTTCAAAGAGAATAAAATACCTAGGAATCCAACTTACAAGGGATGTGAAGGACCTCTTCAAGGAGAACTACAAACCACTGCTCAATGAAATAAAAGAGAATACAAACAAATGGAAGAACATTCCATTCTCATGGGTTGGAAGAACATTCCATTCTCATGGGTTGGAAGAATCAATATCGTGAAAATGGCCATACTGCCCAAGGTAATTTATAGATTCAATGCCGTCCCCATCAAGCTACCAATGACTTTCTTCACAGAATCGGAAAAAAATACTTTAAAGTTAATATGGAACCAAAAGAGAGCCCGCATAGCCAAGTCAATCCTAAGCCAAAAGAACAAAGCTGGAGGCATCACACTACCTGACTTCAAACTATACTACAAGGCTACAGTAACCAAAACATCATGGTACCGGTACCAAAACAGAGACATAGATCAATGGATCAGAACAGGGCCCTCAGAAATAATGCCGCATAGCTACAACTATCTGATCTTTGACAAACCTGACAAAAACAAGCAATGGGAAAAGGATTCCCTGTTTAATAAATGGTGCTGGAAAAACTGGCTAGCCATATGTAGAAAGCTGAAACTGGATCCCTTCTTTACACCTTATGCAAAAATTAATTCAAGATGGATTGAAGACTTACATGTTAGACCTAAAACCACAAAAACCCTAGAAGAAAACCTAGGCAATACCATTCAGGACGTAGGCATGGGCAAGGACTTCATGTCTAAAACACCAAAAGCAATGGCAACAAAAGCCAAAATTGACAAATGGGATCTAACTGAACTAAAGAGCTTCTGCACAGCAAAAGAAACTACCATGAGAGTGAATAGGCAACCTACAAAATGGGAGAAAATTTTCGCAACCTACTCATCTGACAAAGGAGTGATATCCAGAATCTACCAAGAACTCAAACAAATTTACAGGAAAAAAACAAACAACCCCATCAAAAATTGGGCGAAGAAAATGAACAGACACTTCTCAAAAGAAGACATTTATGCAGCCGAAAAACACACGAAAAAATGCTCATCATCACTGGCCATCAGAGAAATGCAAATCAAAACCACAATGAGATACCATCTCACACCAGTTAGAATGGCGATCATTAAAAAGTCAGGAAACAACAGGTGCTGGAGAGGATGTGGAGAAATAGGAACACTTTTACAGTGTTGGTGGTGGGACTGTAAACTAGTTCAACCATTGTGGAAGTCAGTGTGGCGATTCCTCAGGGATCTAGATCTAGAAATACCACTTGACCCAGCCATCCCATTACTGGGTATATACCCAAGTACCTACGGCTTTTCTCAGGGAAATAAGAGCCCTTTATCCTGGTTCCTCCCTCTTTGGATCTAAGGGCAGTTTGAGAGACAAGCAGGCCCGGTGTCCATGTCTGTGATGTCTCAGAGATGCAGCAGTGACAGAGCAATGGGGACAATGAGACTTTCCTCATGACCTGCCTGACCTCTTCATTTAAAATGCCAGGTTCTGAAGAACCCTTGTTCTTGGCAGGCCAGAAGTGGATATAAAGGAAGCTGGTGAGGACATTGCATGGCAAGATCCTCAATGATTTTTTTCAAAAAAGAGAGTTTCTGATGGGGTATGCAAAGAGAGGGCTGGGTCAGGTGCCGTCAGAACTGCTAAACGAACATGCACCCAGGGCTGCAGCTCAGTCACCAGAGAGTCATTCCCTTTGTCAGGACTTTGTTTCCCTGTGTGTTCAGCAAGCTGGAATCGAGGGGCAGACTCATTCATTCCTGACACTGAGGTGATTTCCTCCTGGTGAAGAAAGCATACAAAGAAACGGAATGTGAAATAAAGCCTTTATGTGCTTTGTCTAAATTAATAATCATGTTTTAAAAATATGTATGTCTCTGTCACCTCTAGAAAGAGGCAGACATCGTGACACTTCACCTACTTATCTCAGCATGGATCTCCTACAAATGAAGGAGAATTCTCACACCAATCACCGTACCATTTACACAAATTAACAAGAATAACTCCTTGACCTGAATGGACAGGAGCCGTAGGTGCTCAGGAAGCAAAGTGTCAGTAAATTATTGCAACAAAAAGTGTGTCCATGGACACTGAAATTGTTCCAAGAATAGCTTCGTAGCTGTTGAGTTTTCTGGGTACATATTCGGTGCAGATTCACACATCGAATTAGGTTATCACGCCTCTTTCTTTGTTGAGTAAATATACTTAAGGAAATGCCAAGGTACAACATGGCAAGGGGTCTTACTGGAGTTACTACATGACTCTTACATGTAAATAAGAGTTTGCGTTAAGAGAGTGGTTCCCACCTTTTTCATGTGTGGCGTCACTCCTGATTGAGACGTTCTTAACATGATTATTATAAAAGTAATACACTCACATTTAAAAACTCACCCATAGAAGAGAGGGAATTTTTCCTACACACCTGTTCCAATCCCAGGAACCACCGATAGCATTGTGGTTTATACTTGTTGTCCTCTCTAGATCTCAGTACATTTGTGAGGCCTTGTTAGAGAAGGAGGTGAAATTGCTCTGAAATAGGAAAGTCACTGTGAAATGCAGCACCTCTGTGTCCCTGGGGAAGAAGCCACCAAGGCTTAGGTAACATGGGCCTGGTTGCTCAAGGACAGCTGGGCTGACTCTTTCCAT